>NC_084582.2:19097500-19320000 GCF_033978685.3 Nerophis lumbriciformis
AACAAATTGACAAAAGTATTTTAAATAGCTGCAACATAACATAAGTAACAAACAGCATAATGACAACATAGCTGTAAAGCAAGGAAGGCACACACTACATACACAAAGCCTAACCAGGCGTTTGTTTCTCAAGGAATTCTGAAACAAAATCATATCTGAAGCCCAGAACATTTCCCCAATTTTAGTTTAGAGAAAAGGAAAGATTGGCCTGGCCCACTAGCATCCATCCCTCTTTATGTTTGTGAACTTTATTGTCTATACATTTAGAGTGATGTGATAATCAAACACCCTAGAAGTCTAGAATGAAAGAGTATATAAGAGAATTGACAGAGTGTGTACCTTCAGTGCTGAATGATGAGCAGAGGCAGAGTTAATCCTTAAGTGGTGGTGGTGGAGAGTAAGTGGCATTGGAGTCTGTGTCTCTCTTTACTAGCTTCGTCGAAGCATGTTGCTTTTGTAGGTGTTTCAGCAGATTTGAATTGCTGTTTTGGGCAATAGATGGGATCTTTGATCCAAGACACAACTTACATTTAACTAAAATGTTCTTTTCTTTGTGCTCGACAAAAGAAAAGTAGTGAGAATATCTACATATTCGACAAACTCGACGCAGCTCCGCCATGATCAGACACGCCCCCCCCTCCCCACACTAACACCCACACCGAGACACACAGAGCGCGCGTCTCTCTTCTCTGGCTTGTGACACAAGAAGAATCAGAAGGACGACACTGCAGCGCTCCAATAAAAAACACTCAGATTTTCTGTTTCTAACCGATACTGCGTTATGTTACGTTATTTTTTATGTAGTAACGCATCATGTAGTAACGGTAACTGAGTTACTGAATATAAAAAATAACGCGTTAGATTACTAGTTACCGCCGAAACTAACGGCGTTACAGTTATTCCCAACACTGATGACAACTAGGTAGTTTCCCCAGTACCATTTGTTGAATAAAAATAGGCAGTCAGAAAGTGTTTTTTTAGGAGTGTGTCGATTGATTAGCAGCCGATCAGTAGTGGATGATTTTTGTGAAAAAGTATGTGATCGTCGTTGCTGAAAAATGACTTTTAATGTCGACCATAAACCCTGATCCCCTTTGGCTGACTATTAGTCACATTAGCTAGGAGCTATGTGTCTCCATACACAATGTGGAGCTGCTCCCCTAAGTTATAAATAAATGATAAATGGGTTATACTTGTATAGCGCTTTTCTACCTTCAAGGTACTCAAAGCGCTTTGACAGTATTTCCACATTCACCCATTCACACACTGATGGCGGGAGCTGCCATGCTAGGCGCTAACCAGCAGCCATCAGGAGCAAGGGGTGAAGTGTCTTGCCCAAGGACACAACGGACGTGACTAGGATGGTAGAAGGTGGGGATTGAACCCCAGTAACCAGCAACCCTCCGATTGCTGGCACGGCCACTCTACCAACTTTGCCACGCCGTCCCCTAAGTTAATTATAACCATCTTCATTACAGCAGATAATCTGCATTTCTAACTGCTAGGCTAGCTTTAAACAACAGGTGAAATAGGTGCTTAGTAAAGTTCATGTTATGAACATGTTGCATGTTTGCGATGGTCGTGCCCTCAAAATGCAAGAAGGAATGGCAGGGAGCAGCATGCAGGTTGGAAAAGTATTTAAGTATTTAATCTTTTTTCAACATACGTAAATCGTAGCACAAAACTTGAATCGCTAGCAAAGCTGAGAACAAACATAGCAGTCGCCAAGGGCGAACAAGGCTGAGTGGAGGATGAGGAAGGTCTAAATTACTCTCTGATTAGTGATCAGGAGCAGGTGTGTGTCCTGACCACTAACGAGAGGCAGATGCAACAAATGTGTCCATGGTAACAAAAGGAGCATACGAACAGAAATGAACATTGAATTAAGGAGATAAGACCAAACTAAGCATCACAAACATGACCCGGAAAACGGGCCATGAGAGTTTGAGAAGTGTAGATGGAACCGCGTTACGGCAGAAAGTTAGCAGATACTAAAAGGTAATTATAAAATAGATTGAGTGTAGAGAGAAGATAAAATAACTGTTGGTGTGTCAGCATTGTCAGTCAAAATTTAAGAGGAGGGCGTATTGATCCATAAATTGATACCATATATAATCGATATTAGAGTGATTAGAGTGAAGTCTGTTTCTTGTTGATCATGTTTACAAACTCGGGGAATAATTCCCTGAACACAGGTGGACTTTGAGTGCGGAAATCAAATAATTATGAATCAATCAATCAATCAATCAAAGTTTATTTATATAGCGCTTAATCACAAGTGTCTCAAAGGACTGCACAAGCCACAACGACATCCTTGGCTCAGATCCCACATCAATAGTATATAGTAACGTAAATTCCGGACTGTAAGTCGCTACTTTTTTCTTGGACTTTGAACTCTGCACCTTATAAGAGGGTGTAGCTAATTTATGGAATTATATTGATAAAACAAATATTTAAAAAAAAACAAGCAAATACACTGAGAAAGTGTTTTATGGTTTGTGCTATGGCGCCATCTTTTGGACGAATTCACTCACTACAGGTGCCGCAGTGTCTTTCTATTTATTGCTTGAAAACCGGAAGTAGAATTGCCTTTCAGTCTTCTAGCTGTCCATAGCGTTAAATGGTAATGGTAAATGGGTTATACTTGTAAAGCTCTTTTCTTCAAGGTACTCAAAGCGCTTTGACACTACTTGCACATTCACCCATTCACACACTGATGGAGGGAGTTGCCATGCAAGGGCCTAACCACGGCCCATCAGGAGCGAGGGTGAAGTGTTTTGCCCAAGGACACAATGGACGTGACTAGGATAGTAGAAGCTTGGGATCAAACCAGGCACCCTCAGTTTGCTTGCCAGGCCGTCCCCGTTCTACTAGTATGGATTCTTCATTCATAACTCCAAGCAATGTTTGTTAGTTTTAAAATATAACTAAAACTGTTTACTACAGACTAAACTGTCCTATGTGTGATGTTTGTAGGAGTGTTTTCATGCACATGCTATATGTACTATTGCTATTGTAATGCAAGCGTCGTTAATTTAGCTAAAATGCTAACACTTTTACGAGTGTCTGTGTTAGTATTATTAACCTACAACGGCATTCTTTTTGTATTATTTCAGTTTCACAAATTCCTCAGTAAATTCACCGAGACGTCACCGTGGACTTATTGAGTCTGTTTAGCTGATTGGAGAGCTAGCTTCCGCAGCTAGTGGGTCCATGACGATGACTTCTGTTTTGTTTGATCTGCTGTGTTATGTTACAGGCATCGTTTGGAAACAATTAAAGTTTGTAAAAAATTTTTTTTACATACCTTTCTGTGTAAATATTCATTTCACAATGTATATATCTGCGGCTAATATATGGGCAGATATTTATTCCTTCTAAAATGTAGTGGGTGCGGCTTATACATCCCGGTGCGCTCTATTGCCCTGAAAATATGGAAGTTTTTGCTTTTGTTTAGATATTAGTTATTTAGTTTGGTTAGAGTGTCCGCCTTGAGATCGGTAGGTCGTGAGTTCAAACCCCAGCTGAGTCATACCAAAGACTATAAATATGGGACCCATTACCTCCCTGCTTGGCACTCAGCATCAAGGGTTGGAATTGGGGGTTAAATCACCAAAATGATTCCCAAGCGCGACTACCGCTGCTGCTCCCCTCACCTCCCAGGGGGTGGAACAAGGGAATGGGTCAAATGCAGAGGGCACTTTCACCACACCTAGTGTGTGTGTGACTATCAGTGGTACTTTATTTATTTATAACTTGAACATTTTTATTGTGTACTATATTAACTTTGTTTTGATCAAAGAATTGTATGTAATAAAATATAGGAACATGTTTAAAATATTCTATTGATATTGTTAAACTGTTATAAGCACTCGCCATAAATAAATAGAAAAATGTACAGTTAATACAATGCATATGTTTTAGTACATGCAGACCTTGAATAAATCAGGCCTTAAATAGGTTACATTGCCAGTCACAAAAACGAGACCATTAAATAGAACTGCTGCAAGCTTTCCTGATTGCACGGTGTGACTGATGTGAGGAGAAATGTTTGGGTTATGAGGAATCTGTGCATAGTCCCAGTGGAGCACCTCTGCATCGCCTACCTCCCCCATCCCGACATTTCCAAGCAACTTGGATAGACGAGAGGCTAAGTGGTGTGAAGCAGGGAGCTCTCCGACAAGCACCATTACCCCCCTCAGCTGATTCCCGGTTGGCCTGTCAGTGGAGCGGTGGCGGGACGGGAGTTTGGGAGTGGTGGGTCGATGTAAGCGGTGGAGTAGCTCCTTCATAAGCTAGATGTGTTTTTTATAACCTTTGTTATGCTTGTTAAAATACTTATTCCGCCAAGGGTGCCTGACTCTTTGGCATTCAGCTTTTCTTCTGTTGCAGAGAGAGTAGCGGAAAGATAAAGGCTCTGAAAAACAGGATGAATGTGTCATGGCAAACTCGGACCTTGTTAGTATCGATCCTCTCCGAGCGAGCGGCCATTCATTTATAATTCATCCCGTCCTGATGGCCAAGATGGAGGGCGGGGTTCGGTGTGGATGAACTGCGTTTTAGTACGTTTTCATTAGGAGTCTGGAATGTTTTTTTGAGGATGATAATGGGCCACCAGAGGGTTGTGTTTCAGTCTTGAGGGAGGGGCTCTGTGTGACTGTGTGAGTCCACTTTAGTAGCATGTTGGCCTCTGATGTGTCAGACACACCGTCGGGGTCCACTTCAGGGAGTTTGAACAAGGAGAAAGGGATCGTGACCTAGTAATATTTGAGAAGTTCTTGTCACTGGCGGTATACTCAACAGAACGCGCACTTGGGCTCCCCCGAAGAGTGTGACGCAGAGGAGCTGACACTGTCACCCTGTCACTCCAACTACTTGTCCTCCAATCCCCTTCTACGAGCGGCTTACCTGTCTTCTTTTCCCAGAGCTCCAGCTCCCACTGCCATCCATCACAGACCTCTCGCACTGTTTTACTACCTGTCAACCTCTGCAGGGACTCTCATTATTCAGCATTTGTTGTCTTAGACAAATGGAGTGTGTGTTGAGTGTATCATCTTTGCAATGCTAATGTGACCAACATTCACACACACTGGCTGTAAATGTGTGCACGTCTGCTCTGAAGCCAGTCAGAGTTCACAAGTTCAAGCAGTGTTAATAATTGAGAACCCCCCCCACCCCTTGTTTCCACATCACTCGTCCTGTTTCAATCGTCATGACAGAGATCTTCAGCAGAGCAAAGGGCTGCCATTAAGAATGTCTCAACGCAACACTCCAATCTGAAATGCTTGAGGTCAAGTCTTTTTTGTATTGTCTTGTCTGACTTTTTCGTCCTCTGGGCTGTCGTGATGTCCCAAGGCTTGATGTTCTTCTTTTTTTGAGAGGGAGCTTTATTTAAGCTTCAACTACACAGGAGGTCCTTTACGAACAAGCTGTGTTCCTACGACGTGGACGTTTACCGGAGCTTTCACCTAAATCCCTCACACTGCACACAATACGTACAGTGAGCATATTGAGCTATTACTCAATATTGAGTTATTGAGTATAGCCGCGACATAATCCACCATGGGGCCAAAGAAAGTTTGAAACACCATCACTTTCATCACGAAGATGAGGAACAGACCTCATGGCAGTGTTGGGTTAGTTACTGAAAACCAGTAACTAGCTACAGTTACTAGTTACTTTATTTCAAAAGTAACTCAGTTACTAACTCAGTTACTTACACCAAAAAGTAATGTGTTACTGTGAAAAGTAACTATTTAGTTACTTATTTTTTTCTTCTTTTTTTTTTAAAGCTCCCATTAATACCCTTTTAGCCTTCATTTCAGTACTGTTATTGCACTGGAGAATAATACAATCTGTTGATCAGCGCTAGGAATTTTCAAAATGGGGTCTCAGGGACCCCATCAAGTCATAAAAATGAGGTCCTACAGTAAATTTTTAGGGTCCCACTTTTTTGTAAGCGTTTTGAAAAAAAAAAAGATAAACTTATGCATTATCCTGTTGTATCTCACATTCTATATTGTGTTTTGGAAAAAGGTTGTCATAAATGTTACTTAATTCATTAAAAAAATAATAAAATAAAACAAATTTGTATACATATGTAAATGTATTCGGTTATGAACATTCATTCACTTTCTTCTTTCCTTCATGGATCTAAACTTTACCGCTGCTGGTAGTTTTTTCTATGTTTTTATTTAATAAGTTGTAGGTGTAGGCTCCAGTGCCCCCCCGCGACCCCGAAGGGAATAAGCGGTAGAAAATGGATGGATGGAAGTTGTAGGTGTATTTATTTCAGTATAAAAGTGTAAAAAGTGTTTTGCTTGGGTCATGAAATGATGATAATGGTGTGCCAGGGGCAGCACGGTGGAAGAGGGGTTAGTGCGTCTGCCTCACATTACGAAGGTCCTGAGTAGTCCTGGGTTCAATCCCGGGCTCTGGATCTTTCTGTGTGGAGTTTGCATGTTCTCCCCGTGACTGCGTGGGTTCTCTACAGGTACTCCGGCTTCCTCCCACTTCCATAGACATGCACCTGGGGATAGTGTTAGGGTTAGGGTTAGTGTGTGAATGTGAGTGTGAATGTTGTCTGTCTATCTGTGTTGGCCCTGTGATGAGGTGGAGACTTGTCCAGGGTGTACGCCGCCTTCCGTCCGATTGTAACTGAGATAGGCTCCAGCGCCCCCCGCCACCCCGAAGGGAATAAGCGGTAGAAAATGGATGGATGGTGTGCCAGGGCATACATACATTTTATATTTAACGCTTAAATCTCTGCAGTCTACATCAACTTCAGATCTATCCCTCATTTCAAAATGTTTTTGTTTTTTTATGTTGTTTTTTTGTTTGTTTTTCGCCCTTTTTTTTAATCAAACAAAACTATGTTTTTAATGGCAAACACACAAAATATGCAAAATCTTCCACCAAAAATATTTTTCAAAATGGAATATTTGATGTGAAGTAATCAGAACCTTGGATAGGTCAATAATTCATAATAACATTGATTTTGATTCAATATTATGTTTTGAGCAATGACAGTTTGAAAGAAATTGATTAACGTCGACAAGTTTAAACAAGTTGAAAAACCTATTCGGGTGTTACTATTTAGTGGTCAATTGTACGGAATATGTACTGTACTGTGCAATCTACTAAAAAAGTCTCAATCAATCAATCCACTCGCTCGCTCTCTCTGTCTCTGCCCCTCCTTCACGAATGCTGCTGCGTGCGTACAATTTGTTTTGTTTTTAACCCCTTCTTAACCCTGAACGTACATTGAAAATACACGCA
Source organism: Nerophis lumbriciformis (assembly GCF_033978685.3). Taxonomy (NCBI): domain Eukaryota; kingdom Metazoa; phylum Chordata; class Actinopteri; order Syngnathiformes; family Syngnathidae; genus Nerophis; species Nerophis lumbriciformis. The sequence goes on from NC_084582.2 coordinate 19,104,779, forward strand.
ACCCTAATTAAAAATGCCGGACATTTGAGGCATTTAAGAAACTCCGCCCGGACAGCCCCGCAAAAGAAGACATGTCCGGGGAAAAGAGGACGCATGGTCAGTTTAGAATATTTCCATGTTAAGAAACTCGGCTTCAGCTCCACCTTGATGTCTTGTTAGTAAATACAGACACGTCTTGCTGCTGGGGGAAGGAATCCAGTGTGTCATGGGTGCTTTTCTATCACATCTATGCCCTAGGACCTTGTCCACTGAAAGTTCAGGAACTTTTAAGTTCCTGGAACTTGTAGTTCCTGGAAATAAGGTTTCCTGTAGAAGTGTATGGTTTGTGTTTCCACCACATTTCACAGTTCAGGGTAGTTTATTAGGCTGACAACGTATGGAGAAGTGGTTTAGTATATTCCTACACTGATACCATGTAAATAGACAATATTAGGTCATATTTATTTTACTATAGTGTAAGTAAATAAAATACAAAGCAAAAATATACTAAACTATATGTTTAAAAACAAAGTGTACCGAATTGTTCATATAAAGTCATGCTTTTGTTCTCTGTGTCCAACAGTCAGAAAGTTGTCCCCTCAGTAAATAATGAATTCATGAGGGTCAGGTCAAGGTCATTTCAGTTATAAATAAAAATATTTAAATACTAAATGTCATGTCACTGACTATTTTTACAACATATAACAAAGTAAAAAGTGTACATTTGATGTGATTTACCTTCGCTTCACTCGTGCACTGTCTCTTTTATTTCACATTTATCCAACACAGTCTGAGTCGTAAGCAGCTGAGGTCGTCGCTTCGAAGTCCACTTGAATACTTCATTTTCCTCTGTAAATACATTAAAAAGATTGCGCCCACTTCTCGTAGCTTAACGTACCAGAATGAAGTTGTAAAAAATGAAAAACATTAAGCTGCATATAGTTTAAGGACTATGGCTGAGTAAAAACACTGCAAGATAGTTCCACTGATCAGCGTTCTTCAGCAAAAAGATGCCACCCAAAAGTTCCTTCAAGTCGAAAGTTGCTTTCGATCTTCTTTCTCTTCTTTGTCAAGTTTGTTGTAATAGAAATGCACAAGACATTGGAAATACAGAAATAGTCCTCACATACCGTATTTTTCGGACTTTAAGTCGCAGTTTTTTCCATAGGGTGCGACTTATACTCAGGAGCGACTTATGTGTGAAATTATTAACACATTACCGTAAAATATCAAATATTATTTAGCTTATTCACGTAAGAGACTAGACGTATAAGATTTCATCGGATTAAACAATTAGGAGTGACAGATTGTTCGGTAAACGTATAGCATGTTCTATATGTTATAGTTATTTGAATGACTCTTACCATAATATGTTACGTTAACATACCAGGCACGTTTTCAGTTGGTTATTTATGCGTCATACAACGTACACTTATTCAGCCTGTTGTTCACTATTCTTTATTTATTTTAAATTGCCTTTCAAATGTCTATTCTTGGTGTTGGCTTTTATCAAATAAATTTCCCCCAAAAATGCGACTTATACTCCAGTGCAACTTATATATATATTTTTTCTTCTTTATTATGCATTTTCGGCAGGTGCGACTTATACTCCGGTGCGACTTATACTCCGAAAAATACGGTACTCTGCAATGGCGGTAGTGTGTTAAAAAGAAAAAAACTTTTAGGAACACCCCAACTGTGTTCAACCAATAAGCGGCCGACAGCACAGCCCATCTCCTCGAAAGTTTAAAGAACCTTCCCTTCTGGTGGAAACAGAGGGGAAACTTTATTTACCTGGGTGAATGGGAAAGTTCTTTAAAAAGTCCTGCGGTGAAAAAGAGCCTCTTGACAGTTTTGCTTGCTTGGACATACACACGGCTTGAGCGGACAACTCTTCATTGGCTTTCAAGGCGTTTTCGGGTTGGCTAGCGAAGTTTGTTGTATCAAAAGCCATGTGTAATTGTTCCTGTTCGGAGCGTTTTTTGGTTATTGGGAGCTATTTATCGGATTTATTGGTGGAACTTCAGAATTCCTTATATCTGCTCGATAATTATTAGTGCGATATAATTGTGCACCCTTATATTTCATATTTTCTGCATATAAATATATTTTTATTCTCAATTGTTTTTTCAGTTCATGTTTCTGGCTGTCTTGAACCGATTAATTGGATTTACATGATTTCCAATCGAAAAAATTGCTGACCTTTTTGGAACGAGTTACTAACCAAGTAGTAAATACAGTGGTCAAAAAATATGGAAATACAAGAATTAAATGAAACAGTAATGACAAATATGTTTAGCTATCATAAAAATAAACATAGCTATCATTTACAATTTCAAGATACAATTCTTATCCTTGGTGATGGTTGCGGTATAGTCAAGCAGCTTGGATCAGTACAGTACATACATTACGGCCAGTGTACAGTCCAAGAGAAGCAACGAACAATTTGTTGTTTTTATGCTAGAATATACATCCGATAATAGCTATCGCTCGCTATCCAAACACTATGATTAGCTAACAACACCCAAAGCTAATGTACGTGCATGTGTGGCAAACGTAAGTAGTGTACGTCGATACATCCTAGAAGCCGTAAGAGGGCGGGATATACCGGTACTGTGTAAAATACACTGGAAAGTTTGCGTCCTCTCGGCATTTGTGCTGGTAAACCAACGTCGAAGAAAAAGAGGACTGAGGGGGTCTAAAGCAGTTTTAAGTTATAGGATGTCTTTGTGTAACCTAGAAATTCATTGAGGATGCAGTATAAGCGGTACAAAACATGCATTTTTAATAACTATCCATGTTTGTCTGCATGTAGCCATGATATCTGGCGAAACTCCTTATATGGAACAATAATTTAGGTTACATGGCGGCGCTACGCCAAAAGAAAAGACAGACGGCTTAATTTAGTAATTTAAAACATCTAACACTAAACATGTAAATCTTGACGTGATATGAATAACCTAAAATAGTGATAAAATACAAGACTTTGACTATTGTTTAATTGAGTGACCTCCGTTCTTCTTGTTCCCCTGAGAGGGAGAGCCTCATATCCTGTCTGTGCAGACAATTAATACCTGGAGCTTTTTTCAATGTTTGATAGTAAAGCCTTACATCTTGTTCTTTCAATTTTTAGACCTAAATAGGTTGACTCATATTTTATTGTACAGTGGAACCTCGATCTACGAACTTAACTGGTTCTTGAACACAGTTCGCCGACCAAAACGCACGTCAAGCAAGACAGAGCTCCCCATAAGAAACAATGTAAACATGAATAATTGGTTCTATTCATCAATTCATTTTTTACCGCTTAGCCTCAACAAAAGTCCCATTTTGTATTATATTATGTATTATAAAATGTACTATAAAATTTGAAGACACTATAATGTGTATATATACACCGTATATGTATCAAAATAACATAACAAGCGGGTAATGGCTAAACGATATATATTTTAACTCAAACGTCACAACAGCCAACTTAACTGTCCACACACACACACACACACACACACACACACACACACACACACACACACACACACACACACACACACACACACACACACACACACACACACACACACACACACGCACACACACACACACACACACGTCCCGTTTGGTGCACTTCAAATATGTTGCTACAATAAAAAACAAAAGAGGAAAATTATTTTACCTTGTGACCTTGAATATTTGTGACACTTGTTTAACAGTCTGGGAGAGGAAAACAAGCATGGCATCACTTTCCACATGTTCCATCTGCCAAAATGAATGAAGTGAGCGTACACCGAGACATTGGTCGCACACCGAGGCATGTTTGGTTCGATCGCAACATTCGTAGTCCAAAACAAACGCAAATACAGGCGTTTGTGAACACCATGCACAATTGTATTTCAAGAAAGCAAAATAAATGAATATAATAACAGAAATACAGGTTTGGATGATCATTTGAAAGCAAATATTGTTTTGATTTGTATAAATTAATAAACAAGGGGCTGAAACTATCGCTGTTGTGATTAATTTCCTGCCATAACTGCTAACATTACAGAAAAGAGGAATATATTCAGTTATTTCAAATTATATTCCACGTAAAGTGCATTTTCAACAAAGGTTTATTTTTTTTAAATCAGCTGCTATTTTAGAGCCAAGGGATTATCTAAAATTATTTTTAAAACTATTGTGGATTTTAAGAGAAGACATTTCTACTCCAGAGTCACACTAAAACATCTATCCATCCATTTTCTACTGCTGATTCAAGATTCAAGATGATTTATTGTCAATTCTTAACATGCACAAGACACATAAGAACTGAAAGTATATTTTCGGCACAGTCCCACTAAGAGCAGACATACGTTACTGGGAGACAAGACAAGACCGCCGACGGCGCAGCCATTTTTACGGCGCTCCTTAAAAAAAGGTGAGAAAAAGGTGATATTGGGAAAGGGGGGAGAGTAAAAAAATATCAGTCAAAGGCTGGATCCGCAAGAGGGGGTCCAGACTGAGTCCAAGGGAAAAAAACTCATTTGCAATGCAAACATAAACACGTTACATTTAGTCACAACAAACTCGCAACAGAGGGAGGGGGAGTTGGAGCAAACAAGCGGTGGTGAAGGCGATGTTTGGGGAAGGGGCGGGTGCGTGCGTGTATGCCCAATCAACTTGGATGTGACGTTGAAGTGTTTTTGTGGACTTGGGCCGATCTCAAAGTTCGACACCAGGTGCTTGTTGAGAAAAAGGCAGGTCAAAAGCGTCCATCGTTGAGGTGTCCTCGGGGGTGAATTTCAGATCAGCCTGTTCCTGATAACACAGCGTCAAGGCCATTCGAGGGAGTCAAATCGTAGATTAGGATGTTGTTTTTCTTCAAGCAGACAGAAAACAACGACTTGCCAGCCCTATTGTCCATGCTGGTTTTCTCTCAAATTCAATTAAATTCTCCTTCTCAACAAACTTCTCCAAGATGTGATCCATCTTGCGATTCAGATCAGAAATCGCCGCAGTCTGTGTTCCCACAGCCCTGCCCAATCCTTCCATTGCGACGAAAAGCCTTTGGGCTCCTTGAGTGGCTGCCATCGTCTTCCGAATTTGACGATACACCAGAGCAATCAGCAGGTGCCCCGCGATCACGGTTCCAAATAGGTAGATGTCTTCCACGTCCTCGATGGAAAGGACTGAGAGGCACATGATTCTCCATTTATCCCAGGAGTCTCTCACGTACCCCGCAGCAATGGTTCCATCAGGGCAGCCAGGCTCCCCCGAACCTCTTTTCCTTGTCGAAAAGACTTTGTCAATTGCATCGAGAGTCCAGCTGATCATATCCATGTTTGATGTTTAGATTTGAGGACAGTGCAAAGAAAGAGGGTTCAAAAAAGTTCAGACAGACAAAACGAAGAGAGCAAGCTGGGAAGGAGTGAGCGGAGAAAAATGCGACCGCCCTCACCAAGAGGCAAGACAGTAGTACTGTGTGATGTTGTATGGATTTCAACAAGAAATCCATACAACATCACAAGCTCCTGTAGTGTGGGTCCTCCAAGAACAGCTGGAGGACCCACACTCCCTCGACCACATGGGCCGAGTCCTTGGTAGGATGTGGCAGCCGAATTAGGACACAGCTGTAGACATCCTATAACTTAGAATTGATTTAGACCACCTCGGTCCTCCTTGTCTTTTTCTACGTTGGTTTACTTGCAAACCCAAGTCCACATGAAATTGCTTCCAGGTAAACTTAGTTCAAGCCCCGCCCACAGGCACCTTGCCCTCCACGTAAAATTGCTCCCAGTATGTAGGTATGTTTGTATTCTCGCAGTCATTTTATGTTTCATTGAGTAGCAACTAAACCGCTGTTTTCAAAGTTCAACTGCATTCGCGTTGTTTTAATCACCACTATACACCAATACTCATGACGTAGAACACATATCCTAGTTTATGCAGAATTTAGAATTTTTTGGAATAGTGCTCGAGCCACAAAGCTGTGACAAAATTTGGAAAGTTTACGCTTGACAAAACTCTCCTGCAAAAAATACAGTAAGTGAAATGTTCATTGGAATCCTTATTATAATATAAGTTATACATTTATCTGTGAGTCTAGCAAATATATTCTAAATTGATCGATTTGCACATTGATTATCTGGACTCCGCGTGTGCCTGACCACGCGGACAAGTCGAGTCCAAACAGCCATGTTTACTCAAATTTTTCGTCACCTCCAAAGCTAATTTCATGAATTTATGAATCAATTAAAATACACTGCAACTGTCAAATCTTTTTTTTTTTCTGTATCTTTGTTTAAGAAGCTTTCCAATGTCACCAACATTTTTTTATCGGGGTAAATATTAAAGTTATGACATTTTTAACAAAAAGAACACAGCTAAAATCTTGAGCCCTAGGGACTTTGTATTGAAGAAGTTGACCATAAACTAGTGCGTTTTCACCGTTTTTGAAAGTCCATACCTTTTTAAATATTTATCAAAGGAAAATGATCCTTATATCCCCAGAATGGTTTTTACAACACCTGTCTGATAGTACTGTTTTTAATGCAAATAAATATTTTTTTTGATTTTACACACATACCTACATTAAGTTGAAACAGTGAACAAGAGAAGTCAATCTAAAAAATGTGAAAGTGTCAAATAAAACTGAATGCATGTTGTAATACATAAAAATATCCACTAAATATATTGGCTTTTTTCAATGTTTGTATTTATTGTTTTAATTCAACTTGTGGCAGCACGGTGGAAGAGGGGTTAGTGCATCTGCCTCACAATACGAAGGTCCTGAGTAATCTTGGGTTCAATCCCGGGCTCGGGATCTTTCTGTGTGGAGTTTGCATGTTCTCCCCTTGACTGCGTGGGTTCCCTCCAGGTACTCCGGCTTCCTCCCACCTCCAAAGACATGCACCTGGGGATAGGTTGATTGGCAACACTAAATTGGCCCTAGTGTGTGAATGTGAGTGTGAATGTTGTCTGTCTATCTGTGTTGGCCCTGCGATGAGGTGGCGACTTGTCCAGGGTGTACCCCGCCTTCCCCCCGATTGTAGCTGAGATAGGCTCCAGCGCCCCCCGCGACCCCGAAGGGAATAAGCGGTAGAAAATGGATGGATGGAATTCAACTTGTTACAATGCCAAAACTTGTTTCATTGTCAATACAACTTTTTTTTACAATGCCAATATTTGTTTTCAATACCAACATTTTCTGCTCCACAAGTGATCAAATTCCCCAGGGAATGTCTGCAGGCTGATAAAGTGATTGCCTATATCATGTGCAGTTTTTTAGCCACCTGTTTTGCACTTTGCAAGTTGTTGTTGCAAAGCCTAGGCTTTGCTTACACAAAGCATGTACAGTGGTCATGATTCATTTAAAGATTGCGAGACTCTTTGGTACACTCATGAAAGAAATCTGTTTGATGTTTCAAATGATGCTTGTTCTTCATTCCATCCTCTCATCTCACCACATCAAAACGTACAAAATACATCAAATGCATTTATAGGGTTGGATGGTGTACTTCCTGTGGGAGAAGGCACACCTTGCTAATCCGAAAATGGCAACACTCGAATAATTCATGCATTTTTCAAAAGGACAAAGTCATTTCCGAGATGTAGCACTTTTGAAAGAGGACATACACTCAGCGAGAACATGACGAATCCTGTTAAAACCCCAGGAGAGGTGTTGGGTTTAACCACAACATTTCAGCACAAACTGGGGACAAGACCCTGGGGGTTGGATTGTGACTAGATCCGCTTACCACACTCAAGTAGGAGAGCAGAGGTTCATGAGGTTAGAGGTTCTGAATTAGAGCGTCTTTGAAGGCTAATGATCAACCCAAGAGAAAACGTGAATAAAAGTGAGAGGCGGGCTTGAGACGAGATAAACGTGTAATCTTCTCTGGTGTGGTAATTGACTACGTTTGCATCGGATTTTTACGAAATCTAATTTTTCCCAGCTGACTGTTTATACTGCAAGTAAAATGTGATCTTAATCAGAATCTCGTGTAAACGCACACAGGCCCCAATGTGGCCCCAAAGTGGGCCCAATGTTGCCTCGACATCATTTGCATGCGCAGTTCGATAAGTGAAAACAAAGGAAGTTGACGGAATCCCATAAATGAACAAGTTGCTACTACAAAAGTAACGTTTTTTTTTTACATTAAAATAAATTTAATTAAAATAATCTAATGTAATATTTTTTTATTTTTTTTAATTCTTTTTTAAATTTTTTATTTTATTTTTTTAATATTTTTTATTTTTTTGTCCTGTCCAGCTTCTCAGGCAAATCATACAGTTAATGTAGATGCCCATATCGGCTGTTCAGATTTACTTTACAAAAGAGAAGTGTAATAATAATAATAATAACTGGGATTTATATAGCGCTTTTCTAAGTACCCAAAGTCGCTTTACATGTAGAACCCATCATTCATTCACACCTGGTGGTGGTAAGCTACTTTCATAGCCACAGCTGCCCTGGGGTAGACTGACGGAAGCGTGGCTGCAATTTGCGCCAACGGCCCCTCCGACCACCACCTATCATTCATCATTCAATTCACCGGTGTGAGTGGCACCGGGGGCAAAGGGTGAAGTGTCCCGCCCAAGGACACAACGGCAGCGATTTTTTTGGATGGTAAGAGGCGGGGAGCGAACCTGCAACCCTCAGGTTTCTGGCACGGTTGCTCTACCCACTACGCCATGCCGCCCAAAGGATACTTCTCTTGTTACCTTATTGTTGCCTTATTGTTGGTATTTGACTTTATTAAATGTATTTATATTATCATTTGGTGCAGCCGGGCCGGAGAAGGAGGGATTAGAAAGAGAAAACAAAAGAAGACAGAGGGGGAAGTTGTGGGTACAAGAGGGGGATTAGACAGAGAGACAAAAACAACAGCAGCAAACACAACAACAACAGCAACAACAATAGAGCAACATCAGCAAATACGACGTACAAATATGATGGTAAAAGTAATAGCAAATAAGCAGTTATATAATATAATGTATGACTGGATAGCGTAATATATTTGGGAGGGTTCTAATCTTTTTATGGCTGTTAAGTAGAGGAGGCATGTACGACTTATGCAATGTGCGTAACGTAAGCAAATATGCCAGAGCATCAATTGCGGTCCTTCAAAAAAATTGCCGGTCAAAAAAACAACTTTGCTCACCAAAACCAGATGTTGTGATGAAGTATCCATTTCCGCTGTGTCTTTCCCCATTGGCTACATTGTAAACAGACTTCTATTTACGAGTTAGAATGCATAAAAAAAAAAAAAATGTCATGTCTTTTATAATGATTGTGAACGATAGGCAAAAGTGCAGTTCCCCTTCTAAATACTTGTGTTACTACACACCTCTGTTGAAGGTGAAACATTATTGCATATTGAATATGTTGCACAGCAAACAGCTGTACAGCACTTGTACAGCATTTGTACCAAATACAAGTCTTGTGACAGGCTGCAACAAGTTTGTTTATTGAGGTGCCTATAAACATAAAGTCCAAATATTGTTCCTAGCATCATTTGAAAGGTGCCACAACTGAAAGTCAATTAGAATGCAACCTACAGCATTGCTGGCATGTAGATATTCAAGTTGTGATCTCGGTTACTGAAACAAGGTTTTGGAAGACAATGGTCCTGGCCATCTAGTCTTGATTCCCTCTGACAGAGAGCTATTCTTTGCAAAATAATAGGAAGCCTTGGGATCGAACCAAAAGGATGAAGAAGACAGAGCATGTCAGAAAATGACTACATTTTTTTTTTTCTAAAAATAATTCACTTTTCGGCCTCCCTTCGGATCTCTTTAAAAGTGTCTTTGTGTGTGACATAAAGTAACCCCCCCCCACCCCCCCACACACACTCAAAAAAAAAAACACAAAGAAAAGAAGCACATAGCATCTCTGATGCTGTGCAGGAGACACTTTTACTGTGAATGACATTTAAAAGTCTGCACATTTTGACTGGCAGTTGAGAAGCAGCTTCTTTGATGCTCAGGGACAGACACTGAAGTGAGGAACAGAGAAATTAAATCTACGACGCTGAGCTGGGGCTGTGTTAACGTTGCTGTCGCAACTCATGGACGTCTTCTTCCCAGTGTGAAGTAGAAGATATTTGCCACTGTCCTTACTTTTTATCTTTTACCTGTCCAGAAAACAAATGACAGCCAAATAATGACAAAATTCATTTCTTCTGAACAATAGCTTGTGTCCAATTCTTTTGTCAGAATGGCAATCTTACTAGTCCAGACATTTTAGGTTAAAAACAAACAAAAATCAATCGATGCAATTTCACAAAATAGGGCTGCACAATTAATCGACATCGAATCAACATTGAGGTTTTGATTAGTGCGACGAATACAGTATTTTTCGGAGTATAAGTCGCTCCGGAGTATAAGTCGCACCGGCCGAAAATGCATAATAAAGAAGGAAAAAAACATATATAAGTCGCACTGGAGTATAAGTCGCATTTTTGGGGGATTTTTTTTTGATAAAACCCAACACTAAAAATAAACATTTGAAAGGCAATTTAAAATAAATAAAGAATAGTGAACAACAGGCTGAATAAGTGTACGTTATATGACGCATAAATAACCAACTGAGAACGTGCCTGGTATGTTAACGTAACATATTATGGTAAGAGTCATTCAAATAACTATAACATATAGAACATGCTATACGTTTACCAAACAATCTGTCACTCCTAATCACTAAATCCCATGAAATCTTATACGTCTAGTCTCTTACGTGTATGAGCTAAATAATATTATTTGATATTTTACGGCAATAATTTCGCTCCTGAGTATAAGTCGCACCCCCGGCCAAACTATGAAAAAAACTGCGACTTATAGTCCGAAAAATACGGTAACCGCAAGAAGTTGAGAGGTATTTTTTCTGTCCGCCGTCACTAGCATTTAAGTGACAGCCGTGTTTGCAAATCAGAATGGTTGAGCTTCGCGTTTGTTGGTCCCTCGCTTCAAACAAGGAGAAAGGCGTCTATGTGCATCGCTTTCAGCACCTGAGCGCATTAACCATAGAATTAACTGAACGCAGGGAGCCCTCTTTTCAGTCATTCACAATCATTGTTTTGGTGGCTGGAGAGCGAAACCGCTCGCTTACGCGTACACAGGAAGCACACACATCGCCTGCCTCCTCGCGAGCCGCCAGTAAGAAGTGCCGCAAAATAACACAAATTCGGAGGAAAAAAATATGGTAACAAAGCCAAATGTCCCACTGTAATATTTTAGCTTCAAATCGGAAGGGCAATATGAGCCCATCAACATGGACGAACAAGCGAGAATGCCATGATCATGTGATGGAAATAAACAAATAAACAACATCCAACCTTGTTTTTCCAAACTGGAAAAAAAAAAGCACTTTAAATATTCAATTTTTATTAAAGTAAATGTTTTTCTTACATAAATGAGTCCATTTTATTGGTTGGTTTGTTTATTCATTTTGTTATTTACCTCACAGTTACAGTACAATAGTAAACAATTCTACAGTAACGAGAAATACAAGTTTCTATCCTTTTAAATGGTTACTTTCATTATCATTACATATTATGATTCCATTAGAAACACTGTTCAGTTTTTATTGGTTATTTCTTCAGTTTAAGAGCATGATGTAAACAAATGCTCAGAGTCTGTCTTTCATAAAGCCAAATATTTTTTTAAGTAAATTATTGCATATTGTTCTGTGTGGCTTCTTGAGAGAGGAATATGTTGAATGACAGTTTAAAAGTGACATGTCTTCCTTCACTTATTTTCAGAGTTTTATGCATTTTTATACATAAAATGCAAACATCGCAAATTGAATCGCCACCGTAATGTGACGATCTGTCACATACACGTCTTATGTTACCTTATTTTTCCTGTCAGCGCTCTTATTTTCGTTCCACTTCCTGCACATCTCCCGGAGCACTAATTTCCCTCACTTGTCCCTCATTCTGGTTGCAGTTGTCAATCACGATGCTATTTATGCCTGCCTCGCCCTCCAGTCAGGGCTCGATGATTGTTTTCCTGTTACCTGTATTCAACTGCATAGTCCCTGCATGTGCACGTCCCAGTTGCACTTGTTCCTTTTCACATTAAAGTCACGTTTAGCTGCGCTACGCCTGAAATCTCTGCATCTTGGGGTTCAAGACCGACAGAACCTGACACGTAATTTAGGAGAGAAAAATTGCAGTTAGGTTTTTTTCCTCAAAATTGTGCATCCCTATTAAGCATACCCATCAAGGGACAATGTGAGTATGTTTCGTATTTTTAATGGATAGTAAATCCACACTACTATACAAACTGTACACTGACTACTGACTCCAAAGCAGTATTTTCAAACCACACTATCAAAAAAAATTGTGTATGTAAAATACAATGATGAATAAATATTTAACATCACCTTTATTTACCTTTATTGAAGACTCTTGTTAGCAAAGACATTTTTTGCTCCGAGTACTGTCACAAATTCAATAGTGTTTCTCACCTTCTTTAGCAATGTGCTGGTACAGACAAATTTCTTTGGTCCCATGCTGGCTTATTTTGCAGTCAAACACAATAAAGCACAGAGACTGGCCAAAAGCCACACTCAGAGTTAGACAGTGTGTAACACCTCTTCATGGTTCTGTGTGCTTCTTTGAACAAATAAACCACACGCACACAATACAAAAAAAAGATTAAATCTGTCAATGGTGTTCCAACTCTAAAATAACCACTAACCTAAAGTTAAAAAAAAATATGGGATTCTTTGTTTGGGAACTCCATTTCATAAAATGATTCATGGGCAGACGCCCTCGTGCACAATATTTAGTCTTACGTTCCCCAAAAGGTATTACTTTATGTAAACTGGGGCAAGCTTTTGACAAACATTTTTGTTGAAAACCAAATAATACAAAAAGTGTGGCGTATGAAAACCGAGGTACTCTGTATTTATGTATATCAAAGCACTGCATTAATGGAATTTTGCATTTAGACATTTTTTTTTTTAAATATGTTGAAAAATTACATTAATGATTCAAGGTTGGGGTTTATTGATATAACAATGTATCACTGTATGCATTTTTTTCTTCTTCCCCAAAGTAATGTTTTAAAAGGGGCCCAAGATAGAGCCATGTAAAAATCAGACATACCAATCTAGACCCTTAACAAAAAACTCACGATTGGATTTGTTTCCAATTCTTAGTGTGACGATTCAATTCACAATTGATTCTCAATTCAACAGGATTCAAGATTCAAACCAATTCTCGCACTTTATTAATTGGTATAAAAACGATAATACAACTTTTTCATGTCATGTTACAGCTTACAAAAGGGTCACGGAAGGTACACGGACCCGAAAGCTCCTCGTGGCTGCTGACGTAGGACGTACACCCTCAACGAATAAACGCGGTGATTGCCTATTTATTTTTTATTTTTTAAAGATTGATTCTTAAATCAAAGTAAAAAATATGAATTATTATAATAGTAAATACTTACATATGTTTTGATTCTTTATAATTATGAATGGCTTTTTGATCTGAATGAATAAGAATTGCAATTTTGATGTGAATACATTTTCTGAACACCCGTAATAGACACAAATGTCAAGCATAGAATTAAAAGGGTTACATTTTTTTGGTGTTTCAACGTTTTATCTTTGTTTTTATTGTCGTGTCAAATGTTCTTCTTGCACACAACACAAATATCATGATACAATATACCTATAGCTGATCTTTTTCAATACCACATCAGTTATCACAAGATCGTTGCATCATTGAGTACAAATATTGTTGGCCAAAGATTGCAATAATATTGTTTTGTAAATTACTAATTAAAATCCACCCTTAGGGGCTACACCACTAAGCCTCAGCTGGCCATCGTCACCCAGTGGTGTGAAGGCTCCAGCCTGTACCACCACCTACACATCATCGAGACCGAGTTTGAAATGATTGGTTTGTTGGTTTATTCAATCAAAGAAATGACTGGAGAATACTAAAGAATGTCTGGCTTGTTTTGGGTCTGTGTTGTAAACAAAGTACAGTCGAGATGTTATTTAAAAAAAGAATGTAACTAAATGGAATTAAACACGTGTCCATTGGCCGTTTCGCTCTGTGGTGCTCACAGTAATGCGGTGGACATACAGTACATGGATTTGACGTATGTGTGTTGGCAAGTAGCCTGGTGTGTATCCTGTCCTGGTGGTGGTGAGTCTAATTATGGAGCCTCAGACGGAGCCAGACACCAACAGGTGTGCAAGAAGCAGCTACATTTTGGATCAAAGTCAGCGAAAATAATTACACAGCCCATGTCTCCCCTTTTCAAGATAAGACTAACTTCCCGCTGCTTCAAACTAGGATTTATTGCAAGTGCGGAGCACACACACACACACACACACACACACACACACACACACACACACACACACACACACACACACACTCTAAATGGTGTAGAATTTTGTGTTTCTGTGCGCTTGTTTAAAGTGTGAGTACGTAGTGCTCAGAGTGAGGGCTCGAGAAGCCATGCGCAGTAATGCTCTTCATTTTAATATTTGATCTTTATATCGTTAACACGCAGCCAGAAAGCACAGAGTCGACTTAAAAAGACAAGCACATGCTATGGCATTTTCCTGACCTCCTTTCAAAGCGCCGTTTTGAAGTGGTTTAACTGAGCACGTTTGAGCCATATTTGATGGAAATCTACTTAACAACGGCACCGCTGTTAGTTCATCAAAAGAGGAACTGGGTCTTTGTAGTTGATTGATAACCTTGGCTCTGTTATTGTAACTAAATATTTCTCATTGATGTTGAAGATTTTTAACTAACTCTTCGAGCCAAATACAAATTGCCTACTTTTCTTTTACAAACCACAGTTTACAGTTAAATAGTAAGAACCCAACCCATTTTGAATGTTAACCCCTTATAAATACAGTATTACCTCAGTTTTGGTCCTTTGGTCCGGATGACACGATGTCGAATATTTCCAAAAACAATTTGAAATGTGGACTCGTCTGACCACAGAACACTTTTCCACTTTGCATGAGTCCATCTTAGATGATCTCGGGCCCAGAGAAGCCGGCGGCGTTTCTGGATGTTGTTGATAAATGGCTTTCGCTTTGCATAGTAGAGCTTTAACTTGCACTTACAGATGTAGCGACAAACTGTATTTAGTGACAGTGGTTTTCTGAAGTGTTCCTGAGCCCATGTGGTGATATCCTTTAGAGATTGATGTCGGTTTTTGATACAGTGCCGTCTGAGGGATCGAAGGTCACGGTCATTCAATGTTGGTTTCCGGCCATGCCGCTTACGTGGAGTGATTTCTCCAGATTCTCTGAACCTTTTGATGATATTATGGACCGTAGATGTTGAAATCCCTAAATTTCTTGCAATTGCACTTTGAGAAACGTTGTTCTGAAACTGTTTGACTATTTGCTCACGCAGTTGTGGACAAAGGGGTGTACCTCGCCCCATCCTTTCTTGTGAAAGACTGAGCACTTTTTGGGAAGCTGTTTTTATACCCAATCATGGCACCCACCAGTTCCCAATTAGCTTGCACACCTGTGGGATGTTCCAAATAAGTGTTTGATGAGCATTCCTCAACTTTATCAGTATTTTTTGCCACCTTTCCCAACTTCTTTGTCACGTGTTGCTGGCATCAAATTCTAAAGTTAATGATTATTTGCAAAAAAAACATGTTTATCAGTTTGAACATCAAATATGTTGTCTTTGTAGCATATTCAACTGAATATGGGTTGAAAATGATTTGCAAATCACTGTATTCCGTTTATATTTTTATCTTATATATTTGGACCCATGGTGACTTATTTTGCAGTTGAGTCATAAAAAAACCCCCACAGAGATTGTGTCACCAGCACTACAGATTCTATGTTTGGTCACTCCATTCTGCGGAATGATACACCGACAAACAGACTAGTTTGTTACGCACGATGTTTGGTCATCTGGTGACCGAGATAGTAAGTAAAAACAGGGGCAAACTTTTTGTGAATATTTTCATCGAAAACCAAATCCTATGAAAACCTTATACAATGCATTACTGCAACTTTCCTGACTTTTTGTATTCTTTTTAGTATTGGTACCTAGTACCATAAAGGCACTGATACCGACATAAACTATTTAACAATTAGTGTATGAGAACTTAAAGGGTAACTGCTAGAGATGTCCGATAATGGCTTTTTTGCCAATATCCGATATTCCGATATTGTCCAACTCTTAATTACCGATTCCGATATCAACCGATACCGATATATACAGTCGTGGAATTAACTCATTATTATGCCTAATTTTGTTGTGATGCCCCGCTGGATGCATTAAACAATGTAACAAGGTTTTCCAAAATAAATCAACTCAAGTTATGGAAAAAAATGCCAACATGGCACTGCCATATTTTTACTATTGAAGTCACAAAGGGCATTATTTTTTTAACATGCCTCAGCAGCTTGGAATTTGGGACATGCTCTCCCTGAGAGAGCATGAGGAGGTTGAGGTGGGCGGGGTTGGGGGGCGGGGTTGAGGTGGGGGGATAGGGGATAGCAGGGGGTGTATATTGTAGCGTCCCAGAAGAGTTAGTGCTGCAAGGGGTTCTGGGTATTTGTTCTGTTGTGTTTATGTTGTGTTACGGTGCGGATGTTCTCCCGAAATGTGTTTGTCATTCTTGTTTGGTGTGGGTTCACAGTGTGGCGCATATTTGTAACAGTGTTAAAGTTTTTCATACGGCCACCCTCAGTGTGACCTGTATGGCTGTTGACCAAGTATGGCTTGCATCCACTTGTGTGTTTGAAAAGCCGTAGATATTATGTGATTGGGCCGGTACGCCAAGGCAGTGCCTTTGTTAATTGGCGCTTTGGACATCTCCCTACGTCCGTGTACCACTCCGTACAGCGGCGTTTTAAAAAGTCATACATTTTACTTTTCGAAACCAATACCGATAATTTCCGAAATTACATTTCAAAGCATTTTTCGGCCGATAATATCGGCAGCCCGATATTATCGGACATCTCTAGCAACTGCACTTTTTTTGTAATTTTGCCCATGGTTCACAATCATTATGAAAGACATGACAACGGATGAGTTTATTTTTTAATGCATTCTAACTATTAAATAAATGCGATTAAAAGTCCGCTTATAATGGGGCCTGTGAGAGCCACTCTATTCTGCCTATAAATCCCTTAAAAAAGCATCCAAACACCTCCACTGGGGTTTTTATACATGATGTGTAGTGTAGTAATGGGAACATTTATAATATTTAATATTTACTTGTTTTGATCATTTTAAGCATACATGGCACATTAATTTTAAAAACATATAGCATTTGCTTTTCTTTCTTTCTTTATCACAGTTTACTGCTCACAGCAAACTTTATGAGAGCCAACAAACACAATAAAACATCTGTTACTGTACAAGATCTGCTGTCATTAGGATGCCAACTGCTGGGATGTTCATATATTCCCATTTAGATGAAAAATGTCTCATAATCCTCACGAAAAAAAGGGGGGTGGACCTCTAGTGTCTTTTCGTGTCGTTCTCGCTATTTGTGGGTTGTTGAAATGTACTAACTTGTCTGAATATGTCTTCAGCCTTCTTCTATCCAGGTGAGAGACATGATTTATGATCTACAATAAACTTACAGGGATCAAGGAAGCAAGGAAACACCTTGCCAGTTGATCATGTCGAAATTGCACAAACGCTAGTGATCACGGCGCCGCTGTAAAAAATGGTTGTTCTGCGTTACTGCTTATAATAACAATATCACAAATACTTGGGCAGGCTAGCATATAAACAAGCCTGATTGGCAATCTGGAACAGGTGTGGGAGACAGCGTTCAGGCCATATAGGAGTGGAGAATGCAAACAGGAAGTAAAAAGAAAATAAAAGCACAGGAAAGGAACTTAATACAGAAATAAGGAAAAATACAAAATAAAAATAAAGTCAGGCCTGTCATTACAGGTCCTGACTTCAAGGTGTATAGTTACCTTGCTGCCGCCTAATATCGGGGTCAACTGTCGTGACGGTGTTACACTTGAAGCTAGTTTTTCACTTGCACAGACGGTGAGCATCTAGCTAAAATGCTCAAAGAAAATCAAATCTTTTTTTCGTTTGTAAATCAATTTTGTAGCAAGAAACCACAAATGACACCAGCACAAATGCACATACAAAGTTAAAAGTTAAAGTTAAAGTACCAATGATTGTCACACACACACTGGGTGTGGTGAAATTTGTCCTCTGCATTTGACCCATCCCCTTGTTCCACCCCCTGGGAGGTGAGGGGAGCAGTGGGCAGCAGCAGTGCCGCGCCCGGGAATCATTTTTGGTGATGTAACCCCCAATTCCAACCCTTGATGCTGAGTGCCAAGCAGGGAGGTAATGGGTCCCATTTTTATAGTCTTTGGTATGACTCGGCCGGGGTTTGAACTCACAACCTACCGATCTCAGGGCGTACACTCTAACCACTAGGCCACTGAGTATAGACACACTTCATGCAGTAAATGTGTTTCAATGTGTTGCCTTGACTTTATTCAACTCCTTTATAGCAAACTGTAGGTATCCAGATACTTGTAGTCCCTCCAAGCAGTTTGTATAGATACTAACCCTTACATGAAATACCAGCAGAAGAATATATTTAGTAGAGCGGTGTTTGGCATCCATGCAATATTTGAATAATCAGCTTGTTTGCAAGGGTTTTAACTATTAATGAACACAAATTCATAGCTTGAGCTTAGATGTTGTGTTTGTATCAAGGTTCCTCATTGTATCCCATTGGGTTGAGTTTTTTCTTGCCCTGATGTGGGATCTGAGCCGAGGATGTCGTAGTGGCTTGTGCAGCCCTTTGAGACACTTGTGATTTAGGGCTATATAAATAAACTTTGATGCTTCTTTGAAGCCGGTGGAGTCATGCAAGTGTGAAATAGTTCAAAGCTCATTCTTTATCCGAATGAACAGGTAAAGCTCTTCACCGCTGCTGTTGAGTCACTGACTGTGTGAATGCTTAACGTGGGTACTTGGTTATTTAACCAGCATGGATCTGGATTAGGTTGATTAGTCGTATGTATGCGGTGTCAAACTATGCTGCCAAGCAAGCACCCATGTCTATGAGGATGGACTTCTTAATGAACCAGCCGCAAATGTATGAGCTGCAGCAGGTAGTTTCTCTTGGAAGCATAAAAATATTGGAATACATCAAAAAGTGGGACTATTTCAGTGTGTGTGTTTACCAGGTACTTAATAATTCCCTTAAGACCAGATCAGTAAGTAACATTTCCAGACAGTTTTTTCCCCGTGGAGGTACTGCATTCTGCTTGTTATTAAAATAGTGGAAGTTACTTATCATATAATTATAATTTGTACTTGGGTTTGTGTTGACGATTTTGTCTTTTCACTCACTTAAAAAGGAAAGAGGCAGTTGTGGTTCACAGCAGAACATGTTTAATAGACACTTTTGACTATGAGTGTTCTCATTTATTCAGGTCATTTTATTTTCAGGCATTCAGTCGATCGCAACTGGATCTTTCAGTTTATCGTAGAATAAGTTTTGCCTCTCATCCAAGAAGGCATCATCAGTTCATGCTCAGACTACTTTCAGCCCCTGGCTAAATTTTTCTTAACCCAATGCGGCCCCCAAGTCAAAAAGTTTGGACACCCCTGTCTTGGATTTGACTTAAATTGGTTAAATGTCGACTGCATGTAAAGTGACAATATAAATAGCCCACACATGTATATGTGTAGATATTATTTCAATTAGAGATGTCCGATAATGGCTTTTTTGCCGATATCCGATATTCCGATATTGTCCAACTCTTAATTACCGATTCGGATATCAACCGATACCGATGTATACAGTCGTGGAATTAACACATTATTATGCCTAATTTTGTTGTGATGCCCCACTGGATGCATTAAACAATATAACAAGGTTTTCCAAAATAAATCAACTCAAGTTATGGAAAAAAATGCCATATTTATTATTGAAGTCACAAAGTGCATTCTTTTTTTTAACATGCCTCAAAACAGCAGCTTGGAATTTGGGACATGCTCTCCCTGTGAGAGCATGAGGAGGTTGAGGTGGGTGAGGTTGGGGGGCGGGGTTGAGGTAGGGAGGTAGGGGCTAGCGGGTAGTGTATATTGTAGCATCCCTGAAGAGTTAGTGCTGCAAGGGGTTCTGGGTATTTGTTCTGTTGTGTTTATGTTGTGTTACGGTGCGGATGTTCTCCCGAAATGTGTTTGTCATTCTTGTTTGGTGTGGGTTTACAGTGTGGCGCATATTTGTAACAGTGTTAAAGTTGTTTATACGGCCACCCTCAGTGTGACTTGGATGGCTGTTGACCAAGTATGCCTTGCATTCACTTGTGTGTGTGAAAAGCCGTAGGTATTATGTGACTTTAATGTTTATTGGCGCTCTGGACATCTCCCTACATCCGTGCACACCGCGGCGTTTTAAAAAGTCATACATTTTACTTTTTGAAACCGATACCGATAATTTTGAAACCGATACCGATAATTTCCGATACAACAATTTAAAGCATTTATTGGTCGATAATATCGGCAGTCTAATATTATCGGACATCCCTAAATTTAATAAAATGTATGTATAAATAATAATTCATATAATTGGATATTAAGAGTATGTGAAAGCTCCACTCCTACTTTGTTTACCTCCGTGACGACCTCATTAAAGTTTTGTAATCAATCAGATATATCAAGCAGCTAAAATGGGCCAAACATGGATAAGTGCGGGCAGAGTTTCTTGCATTTATCCCATCATGCATTGTCATGGATTTAAATGGGTGTAATTTTGAATTTGTTTATGGTGCTTGGGTTGTGTTATGTGTGACAATGTGTGTTTAATATTTGTGTTGGTTGCATTTTTGTTTTTGCCTCATGAGTAGGAAAGGTTGTTTGGATTGGGTCATATGAGTAATTGCTGTGCTATATGCACTTCAATGCGCAATTCATTGTTATTGACCAGATCAACTCTTGCTGTACTCAAGATGGTGGAAAGTTAACAGCAATCAGATCTCAGATAACCAAAATCAATTTGGTTATGTTCACGGGCGAGATTGTTTATCAAATTCAGGACGTCTCGTGGGCCAAACTGAAGAAGCCGGCGGGCCGCAGTGTGGACACCCCTGATCTAAGACAAACTGAACAGTCCAGTTGTGATCTATTGAATGCCTGAGAATACAAAGATTCCTCACACCAAGTAGTAATGCCACAATGGTGCCGTCTTTTTCATCTGAGTTTAGCGGCTAATCCAGTTTCACACTGGCTAATGTTGACAAAACAGTCCCGTCTAAAATGTCACGGACCAATAAAAATGGAAGTATTTACTTTACGGGAGGGCATGAGACCAGAAGAAATAAGACAGCAGGCTCTAAGCAGCAGTCTGAACAGGGGGTGCAGGCTGGCCAAGGTTGCCCACATAAGTACGTCCGTCAATCTGCAATGGCCCACCGTTAGAAAAGACTACTAAACACAGAGTTTAGAGGTATCCAAAACAGGGTGCGAGCTGGAGGAAACCTGCTTTTTTAATGATCGTTTTACACCAGTATCCAACATTGTCACAACATGTATCAGCCAGAAAAGAGGAAAAGAGCTTGCTTTATTAAGTTTTGAACATGTTTTGTTGTTTAGGATCATATTCATCTAGGTCACACAATAATGTCAACATTTCAGCGGTTCTGAAGTGATTTGAAAGAACTTGGACAAAGTCTTCCTTTAATGATTCCATCGACTGTACAGCAGACTAATATCACAGGCACTAAAACAGCCGCACAAACGCTCGAGCTTGCAAGTTTCTACTGGGTTCTTAGATCTGAACGCCTCACTTTACCTGTACATTGTACACCCATGATCATGTGATCATGTAGTCAGGAGACTTGCTTTCGGCTTCAGCTTGAGCCGTGTTGAGGGGCGAAAGTTCAACTTTTACTGTGAGGTCCCATCACATTTCAAACTACATTTAGTCACACACACACACACACACACACACACACACACACACACACACACACACACACACACACACACACACACACACACACACACACACACACACACACACACACACACACACGCACATGCACACATTTTTGTATTTCTTACCTTCTTGAGACCTCCAAATAATGCCTACCTCTTTAGGACCACCCTTTCTAGATATATAAAGATTTGTATTTGCAACATTAATATATATACATACTATGCAAAAATAAAAAAAAGCATGTTGTGAAAAATGAGTTGGAATTTCACAAGAAAAACTGAGAATTTTGGCAGTATTATAATAAAAGTTGTAATTTTACTCAACACAAGTCAAAATTTTACAAGAAATACGGAACATTTGTGCAATAAAAGTTGGAATTCTACTCAGTAACAGTCGCAATTTTACAAGAAAAGCTTAAAATGTGGGCAATTTTATGAAAAGAGTCGTAATTTTACTCGTCAAAAGTCACAATTTTATAAGAAAACTTAAACATTTTGGCAATATAATAATAATCTGAATTTTTAGTTGGCAAAATTATGACAAAAGTCATAATTTTACTCCAAAAAATTCAGTTTTACAAGAACAACAAAAAAATTGGCAATACCGTGATAAAGGTCAGAATTTTATATGACAATTGTCACCATTTTGCATTAAAAAGTCATAATTTTACACAAAGTAATAATTTTACGAGAAAATATTGCAATATTACAGAAACAGGAAGAATATGAGAAATTGTTCCCAATTTTATAAGAATGAAGTCGACACATTGTGAGAAAAAGACTGCTTTTAGTTAATTTTTTTGTTGTTGAATTTTTTGTTTTTAATTGGTTTATAATTTTCATTATTTACTTCAAGTTATTAGAGTATGTCTCTATGTACATAGTTCTTCTTTTTTCAAATTAATTTTGGCCAAAGGGCGCACATTTAAATTCCTTACACACACGTATTACATATGTTGGCCAGAGGGGGAACACTTCGAATTTTTACACGCACTTGTTATTTCATATGTTGACCAGAGGGGGAGCACTTTTAAAACCGACACAGTCAATTTAAAAAATCCCTCCTTTTTGGGACCTCCCTAATTTTGATAGATTTCACCACCAGGGGTGCAAATGAGACATTCTCTATTTGATGCAATGGTTTTCCGTATTAGGACCATGATTTCGGTCCTAACTTGTTCACCGGTCCTCATATGGAAGGTACTTTTCCTTGTTGATGTCTCAAGAAGGGTAGAAATACAACACACGCACACATTCTCACATGGAGACAAACCTCCTCTCGCTTGGGACTCTTATTGCTCGGGCTCACTGTGGGCTGCCGCAGAAGGCAGTTTGGTCTGTCAAGTAGGCTGTGCTGAGCCTGGCAGTCAAGCCCCAGGGAGGACTCCTGGCTGGCGGCTGGATCAGGAAGTCTGTTCAAGCCTCAAGTAATGCCTGATCTTGCCGTGACACTGCCCTGCCATTGTCTGCAATCAAAGCTGTGAGGTGAAAGCTTCAATGTTCTACTTATAGACAGCCAAGTCCTTTGACACACACACACACACACACACACACACACACACACACACACACACACACACACACACACACACACACACACACACACACACACACACACACACACACACACACACACACACACACACACACACACACACACACACACGTAAACGCAGGATAATAAAGTGCTGAAACTACAGTCGCATCCTGACTGTCAAATGTATTTAATTATTATTATTTATTTACTTTTTACTTTTTAAATTATAACTAAATTCTGTACACTGCTGCTGGAATTTTAATTTTCCTGA
Source organism: Nerophis lumbriciformis (assembly GCF_033978685.3). Classification (NCBI taxonomy): domain Eukaryota; kingdom Metazoa; phylum Chordata; class Actinopteri; order Syngnathiformes; family Syngnathidae; genus Nerophis; species Nerophis lumbriciformis. The sequence goes on from NC_084582.2 coordinate 19,128,498, forward strand.
GGGAACTCTCCTGAAGGAATCAAAGTACTATCTATCTATATATCTATCTATCTATCTATCTATCTATCTATCTATCTATCTATCTATCTATCTATCTATCTATCTATCTATCTATCTATCTATCTATCTAAATAAATGGTTGTTTTTATATATATATTCAGGTGTGTCAGGACAGTCACAATGTGCATAGTCATACAGTACTACATGGTCATAGTAAACACTTAGGAAATCATGAAAATACAAACAGAGTCAAACTGTCACAATTCTAAAACCTTCATTTAAAGTATTCTTATAACATTCTATTGTGTCTTAAAACTGTTAATTCAAGGGCCCAAGGACGCAGGGGCAGACCATACACCCCCAATGTTTCGCCTCCGCAGGTTACATTCCTTCGAGACTGAGTTTACTTCATTGCAGAGTAAACACATCAGCTTTCCCACTGCATTGTCAATAGCTTGATTGATTGAAACTTGTATTAGTAGATTGCAAAGGAAGAGAATACATTATATGGAACAGTACAGTTTACACAGTACAGTACATATTCCGTCCAATTGACCCCTGAATGGTAACACCCGAATATGTTTTTCAACTTGTTTAAGTCGGGGTCCATGTTAATCAATTCATGGTACAAATATATACTATCAGCATAATACAGTCATCATACAAGTTAAAGGGGAACATTATCACAATTTCAGAAGGGTTAAAACCATTAAAAATCAGTTCCCAGTGGCTTATTTTATTTTTCGAAGTTTTTTTCAAAATTTTACCCATCACGCAATATCCTTAAAAAAAGCTTCAAAGTGCCTGATTTTAACCATCGTTATATACACCCGTCCATTTTCCTGTGACGTCACACAGTGATGCCAATACAAACAAACATGGCGGATGGACAGCAAGGTATAGCGACATTAGCTCGGATTCAGACTCGGATTTCAGCGGCTTAAGCGAAATTGAAGAAGAAACTGAAGCTATTGAGCCATATCGGTTTGAACCGTATGCAAGCGAAACCGACGAAAACGACACGACAGCCAGCGACACGGGAGAAAGCGAGGACGAATTCGGCGATCGCCTTCTAACCAACGATTGGTATGTGTTTGTTTTTAAGTGTTATAATGTTTTTAAGCTAAATTATTGGTAAACACAGTTTATGTATAATAATTTACGTAAAACCGCGAGTAATGAATAAAGTTTTCATCAATTAATATATTCTGTAGACATACCCTCATCCGCTCTCTTTTCCTGAAAGCTGATCTGTCCAGTTTTGGAGTTGATGTCAGCAGGCCAGGGAAGCTAGGGTCGATATTCTTCTCTTGATCTTCTTCGGTGGCTTAAGGGACGGTAGAAGCGGTGTGAGCCAAGACATCCATGGGGTTTAGCTCGCTCGTCTGCGGGAACAAACTGCCGCCATTGCTTGCCGTGCTACCGAGGTCCATTGTCCCTGAATAGCTCACACACTCCGGCAGATTCAATGGGGGTCTGGCGGCAGATTTATTTGACTTTATCGTTGGAAATGCATCTGCTTTGAGTGTCGCAGGATATCCACACATTCTTGCCATCTCTGTCGTAGCATAGCTTTCGTCGGTAAAGTGTGCGGAACAAACGACTGACCATTTTCGTCGGCTTTCCCCACACCCTCGTATTTTGAACAACATTTGTCCAATTTCTTGCCACTTTCGCATCTTTGGGCCACTGGTGCAACTTGAATCTGTCCCTGTTCGTGTTGTTACACCCTCCGACAACACACCGACGAGGCATGATGTTTCCAAGGTACGGAAAACAGTCGAAAAAACGGAAAATAACAGAGCTGATTTGACTCGGTGTTTGTAATGTGTTTGAGAAAATGGCGGATTGCTTCCCGATGTGACGTCACAACTCCGAGAGCGAATAATAGAAAGGCGTTTAATTCACCAAAATTCACCCATTTAGAGTTTGGAAATCGGTTAAAAAAATATATGGTCTTTTTTCTGCAACATCAAGGTATATATTGACGCTTACATAGGTCTGGTGATAATGTTCCCCTTTAATCATTAGAACAAGGACACCATAAAAGTGTAGCTCTCAGCTTCTTACGGTATGTACATCAAGCTGCATACGTTGTTGTCCAGTCACTGTTAAAAGTCGGATTTTTGCTATCTATTTTTCCTTTTTGCCAGAGTTAATCCCCGAGTTGTAATAATATACTGAACATTGTTATATATCAGGCGATTATGCAGTGTTTTGTTGCTCAATAATGAGACTATTATCTGGTCAGCAAGAACATTATAAGCTTTGCTTCTTCCTGCTCCTTTTTGGAAACACAAAAAGGTTCTTTTAGTGAAGTGAATTACATTTATATAGCGCTTTTTCTCAAGTGACTCAAAGCGCTTTACATAGTGAAACCCAATATCTAAGTTACATTTAAACCAGTGTGGGTGGCACTGGGAGCAGGTGGGTAAAGTATCTTGCCCAAGGACACAACGACAGTGACTAGGATGGCGGAAGCGGGGATCGAACCTGCAACCCTCAAGTTGCTGGCACGGCCGCTCTACCAACAGAGCTATACCGCCCCTTTTAATATCACTATTGTTTTTTTTTTGTTTTTTTTTTTACAAATGACAATATTGTTTTGGAGGTGCTGTTTTTCGTCTTTGAATTATGTTGCTGAAGAGTATTTTTGGTTTAATTTGTTTGAAATAATAATAAAAAAAAAAAAATCAAGTTGTCTGAGATGGACCAATATGAGTAGTTCAATATGCGTATTATTATGATTTAGAGTTGACAAAAAAAAGTTTAAATTTTTAAAGAGTTACAACAAGCACTTAGCATGATGCTTTATAATGAACTTATCATCTTTTTAGTTGGGTATGTCTCTAATTTGACCTGAATATCATTCCTGGATCTGACTATTTTGCTGCCATTTCTAAATGTCGTGTCCCATGTGTCTCATGTGTGCTGGTCTGACAATTAAGATCCTTGAATCCTACTTTAGCGGTAGAGTCAGCACACACAGCAGTTTTGCACACATGGTATTACCCTGAACACAGTGCAGCGCTGATCAAGATAAATTTAACCGTGTCCCTCCTTCATAAATCACACCTGTATAATTGTAACAAAACATGTTCTTGGTTTTCGGACAAATTATTTGTCATACTGATCTTTGGACTTCATTTATCTTTTGTTTGTGTCCCAATGTGTGCCCTGCCACGCCTCTGCCTTTCACCACCATCCATACCCCCTCTTCCACCCTTTTAATGCCAGAGACATTAAAGAGCTTTCCTGGAATGATAAATGTTTTATTAGGCTCCTCTCGCTGGCTTTTTGAAGGGTAAATACAAAGAGGAAGTGAAGGAAAACTTGCTATCTTTGTCTCCCTCTTGACTTAATTTCCATATCTGTCAGTCTGTTCTCTCCCTCGGCTGTGACCTCTCATCTCATCTCGTCCCTTGTTCGCCTTTCATCCGTTCTCTCCATTTTACCCGCTCATCTCTGCACACTGGAAACCAGCAGCCTTTCCCTTTTCCGCTAATCCCCCCCAGAAATGTTTCTTGTGGTGCGTGAAACCGTATAGAGAAAAACTTCCATTCTTTTTGTTCAGGGATGCTGTGCAGCACATGGACATGGCTCCTCAGTAGGTGCACGAGTGTCTTTGATCAAATCTTCAAGCAGCTCAAACATGTTTAAGCTCGGGTAGGGGGTGCTGGTTGGACTTAAAAAGGACCTAACTCCTCTCTTGTGCGGTTGCTGAATTTTACATTTAGCCTCCGGACTTGTCATGATTGTATTTCCTGTGCTGTAATAGCGCTCTTTCCGCTGGGACGCCGTACGCCCGCCTCTGGCACCCTGCGGCTGTGCTGCTGATTGCTACCTCTTTCTGGGGAAAATGGGTCACTGCATGTGGGCTGAAGCCCGACACCTACTTCCACCTGTATTCAGGACAGAGAACACGCGCCACAACATTCCTGAACCATGTCCAGAATTTTTATTTTCTCAACTCTTTCAAGCTCCTGAAGGCCTCAAACATTCATTGAACATATCCATGTTTTCAACTGTGCCCAACAAGACAATACAGTGATACCTCAACTTAAGAGTGTTTTGGGGTGTCTCTTGGCTAATTGTTATGCTTTAACCATTGGTTGGTGTAGCAAATGTCACATTTTAACTGCAATGCTGGGTTAACTCTTCCAAATAAACAAGTTATATATTCAACCCAAATGCTGGGTCATTTTAGCTGCAATGCTGGGTCAATCCTACCAAATTAATTGGTTATTTTCATGTTTTTTGCAGTCCAAAAGTCTTGTGTTATCAATGCAATGAGTATTGCAACTTGTAGTGTTATGTGTACAGGGGAAGAAGACGGCACAGACAGCAGGGATGTCCTCGAGCTCTATATTTATTATTTAACACTAAATATAAACAAGGGAATGGACTGTGACTAATCCAGAATATGTGTGGTGTGCAACTATGTGTTGGAGTTAACTGTAGTGTGTTACCAGTATTGTTGAGCGAGAGGCGGAAGTCCAAGAGGGGCAAGGTTGGCTCAGAGGTCCGTGAGCAGGCAGGAAGTCGGGGGCAATAGAGAGGCGTCAAAGTCTGTCTCGAGATCCAAAAGGGGCAGCCAGAGAACCAGTGGGAACACAGGGAGACGAGACACACAGCTCGTAACGGGGGAACAGAGGAAGGTTGCTGGAAGACGACAAGGGGGACACGGGACCAATCAACACGAAAGGGGAGAAACACAGAGAGAGAGTATGCCTATAGCTTGGAGAATTTCGGCTTAGTCTACAGGAACAGGTCGCTATGTTCTGGCACAGGATAGCAGGTTGCGCTGGCTTAAGGAGGCAGGAGAGCTCATCGGTGACAGGTGTGTAGATTGCTGATTGGTGATTGAGCCGCTTGCTGCAGCCGCAGTAACGCGCGCCAGCGCGCTCTTGGAGGTGCGCCCAGATGAATACGCACTGGGGTGCGCCCGGGCCGTGACTTGTAGTTTTTGAAGTTTCCTGTCATATTTGTAGTATTCCAAAAGTCGTAAGGATGCTGTCAAATTTGGGGAACACAGCTAGAACGTGCAATCAACATGCATTATCACAATAAAAGAATAGTATTAAAATATATCATATGTTGTCGATATAAAGCGCAACCCTACACTTATTCTATAAGATGCACGACCATGATGCATGACTTCACACAAGATGACATCAGGTAGCCAGTCCTTAGTTCAGCACACATCCCAAACTGTTTAGTTAGCTTTAAAAAAAAAAAAATCCTTTTTACATACATTTTCAAGAATATCCTCAAGAATGTTAAGCGAGAGGGAGAAGAATATAAACCAAAACTACGCGATGTACATTGAGCTACATTTTGAGCTGTAACGAATAAATAAATTAAATCGATTAACTAAAAAAAAACTTTGATTTATACTTATTTTGCTTCGAACAATTGTTTAATGATTGTGACTAATAACAATGTATGAAATCCGCACCACATGGAGTGCCTGGAACTTTAAATACACACACACAGTTTAAAACAGTGCAATAGAGTGCACAATAGAGTGGTGGTGTGTGGGTGCCATCACCTGTGTGGTGTGCAAACAGCTCCCAGTTATTCTTTCAAATTTGTATTCATGCACACATGTTAAACATGCAATTTCTATGGCAAGCACAACTTAAATTAAATTACTTAAATTATTTTCCATAAAATACGCATTAAGGCTATAAAATGTGTTTTATCTGATTACTCGATTAATCGAACAAACTAATCAATCGATTACTCGATTACTAAAATAATCACTACTCACATTCAAAGTAGTAAGACTCCAATGTCACACATTATATCACAGTGGTTAACTTCTTTTTGCACTTGTATGACAACTAAGAATGCCTAAAAAGAGTATTAGGCTGTCATCATTCCTCATTCAAGTTAAGAGTGTAAATATTGAAACTGGTTAAATTATTTTTAAACTTTAAGCATGTTAACTGTCTGCCTGTTTTGTTGACAACAGTTTGACCCTGCAGGAACAGATTAATTCAATTATTTTAAATGGAGAAAATACTTGCAATTGGTGGTCACCTTTTAACGTTCAATTCAATCTGGCGGTTTCGTATATTTTCTCCATTTGGGCCGCCTCATAAATCAAGTCGGACTAAAAAAAATAATAAAAACAAGTGCACACCAAGCTGCTCTCCAGAATTGAAGTAATTCCCTTCCTTTCCCTCTCGGTTATCCTATTATGCTTTAGGGACATGTGATTGGTATGCCAGCAATGCCAGAGCTAATGATGTGCACAGCCGTAGCCTCTGGTTCGACGTCACGGACGCTTGTGTTTGCTACACTAATCGGTCATCTCCCGAAACATTAAACATGTCAAAGTGTGTAACGGATTGGCCCAATTAGCATAGAGCTTTGATGGAGATGCCACCTACCTGTTTATTGTGCCGTTTGAACTGGAATGGACGGTATTGCATCACAGTTTTTTTATGTATAGTATCTTAAAGTGGTGTCTTGATCCAATATTGATATTGGATAAAAGTTCGACATCAGCAAAAACAGAGTTTTGGATGATATTGTAAAATCTCCAATACCAGCTCTGAAACAAGCAGTCCTGCAGTGTGTTTACTTGTGCAGAAGCGAACACCAAGTTAACGACTAAATGTCCTCCTACAAGCACACAAGGTTGGTCTTTTCTTGTATTTAAGTCATACTTGCCAACCCTCCTGGATTTTCCGGGAGACTCCCGAAATTCAGCGCCTCTCCCGAAAACCTCCCGGGACAAATTTTCTCCCGAAAATCTCCCAAAATTCAGGCGGAGCTGGAGGCCACGCCCCCTCCAGCTCCATGCGACCTGAGTGACGTGTCGATAGCCTGTTTTCACGTCCGCTTTCCCACAATATAAACAGCTTGCCTGCCCAATCACGTTATAACTGTAGAATGATCACGAGCGAGTTCTTTGGTTTCTTCTGTGGGTTTATTGTTAGGCAGTTTCATTAACGTCCTCCCAGCGCGGTAAAGACATGCAACAACAGCAGTCACGTTTTCGTCGACAGTAAAGCAGTTCGTCTGCCAGAAACAACAATGTTGTGACACTCTTAAACAGGACAATACTGCCATCTACTGTACATGCATATGTGACAATAACATCTACGGCTTTTAGAGAGTGCACAACTGCGCACACAACAAGGAGACGAAGCAGAAGAACGAGGAAGATACAGCCATGGTGACGCCTACGACGAGTAAGATGAAGAAATACGCTTGTAAGTTCCAAGCCGCAGCTGCGATTGGACCTGGATAGCCTCCAGGAAAAAGTAGTGGACTACCAAGTGCTTGGCAGTGAAGATCTTCCTCAGGAAGCAAAAGATTGACCGGTTTTGGGCCATTCTAGGGAGAGATGGAAGATTCCAGACTCTAGTGCATTTGATGAAAGCACTTTTGTGTGTGCCACACAGCAATGCATCATTAGAGAGGGTGTTCAGCATGGTTAGAAAAATAGTGACAGAGAATAGAACAAGGAAGGACAATTCAACCCTTAACTCAACAATGAGTAGATGTGTGTATATGTGTAAATAAATGAACACTGAAATTCAAGTATTTTATTTATATATATATATATATGTATATATAGCTAGAATTCACTAAAAGTCAAGTATTTCTTATATATATATATATATATATATATATATATATATATATATATATATGAAATACTTAACTTGGTGAATTCTAGCTGTAAATATACTCCTCCCCTCTTAACCACGCCCCCAACACCGCCCACGCCCCCAACCACGACCGCCGCCCCACCCCCGACCACCTCCCGAAATCGGAGGTCTCAAGGATGGCAAGTATGATTTTAGTTAATTATAAAAGGTAAACTTGATGTGCTATAGCAGTGGTCCACAACCACCGGTCTGTGGCGCATTTACATTTTCTACCGGGCTGCACAGAAACAATAATTGATTTATAAACTAGCGCATTTTCTCCGACTTTCGCCATTTCCCACTAAACACACCCATAAGCTTGTTAGAAGATGCATATTACAACTCATTTGTCTAAGTACATGGGACAGTGCACATTAATTTCCTGGTACAAAAAAAGGTTGGGTAATTCTGTGCTATAGGACACTAGGAGCTAGCAGCTACCCAACAGCCAAGCAATTAATAGCACACAAGGTAGATACACTAATAACTGTCCTTAATTGAACTATATTGCAGTCTAAAACATGGCATGTTACAACAAATATGTAAACAATAATTACAGTTGCATATTACAAAGTCTCCAAGGCAGAGGAGTTAATTAGAAATTATCCAGTAATAAATGTGTCCGCATCATTTAACTATGTCATGAGTCATGCGCTCAACTTAACAAATGATTGTGACCACCAGGTGTTGCCAAAAAACTAAGTTCCATTTCAGTTTCCTTAAAGACGGCATAAGTCCAATCCAGTAATAAATAGGTCAGTGTTTTTCAGACATACAATTGCTCCGTTTGACTGATTTCACTTTATCAAACCTTTTCTAACATTCTACACTACAAAATAATAACATAATGTCTTATGATTCCTGCTTATATTATATTGGATTAATATCGGTATCGGTCAATACTCAAGGTTCCAAAATCCGTATCTGATCGGAAATGAAAATACACCCCTTGTATTTTTTACACATATCCTTTGTTTTGGATTGTCTTTTGTATTTATTATTTTTTGTCTTTGTATTAACGTCTTGTGTGGTGGCTACTAAAGCAGATCAATTTTAAACAAATACATTTTTTCCAAGAAATCATGCAGTAGTGGTCTGTGCTGTGCCTTAATTAGTCATCACGGCCCAATTACATGCCTCTTTTTTTTCCTCCTCGGGATAAAAAATGACAGGTGGCGACACAGGGAATAGCTGTAATTACCATTCACTACATTACCACTAGTAGGTGTGTTTTTGGGTTACACAGTCATGGTTGGGAATGTCTCTGCGGCAGGACAGCATGTAACTTGTCAGTCAATATTTAAATTCTCTCCCCTAATAAGACGGTTAAAACAACAAAATCACTTATTGAAAAATAATTTGTTTTTATTTAGTCATTTTCATTCACACTTCCGTCATAGATTTTGCAGTGGCTTTCCACAGCAGTGATGTGAATGTTGGAATTATTTGTGTGTGTGTGTGTGTTCTTGTATTGCTACCCTTCTCCAACAAGGAAAAGTACCTTCCATATGAGGATCGGTGAACATGTTAGAACCGAAATCATGGTCCCAATACGGAAAACCATTGCATCTAATAGAGAACCAAATACTAGAGTCTGTGAACATTGCTCCAAAGTCAGGATTTTTTTGTTGCTTTAATGTGCATACAAAAGTAAACATTGACAGGTGCGAAGGCAGCAATATATGATAAAACAAGACGGCAGCTAAAGAAGGACTTCCCTATTCATCCCCTGAAAAAACCCGCCAGGTGAACAGCTGATTTTACAACTTTCGGTGCTGACGTAAGACAACCCGTGTCCCATATGGGACCGTAGGATGAACAAATACACTACGGCAGTGGTCCCCAACCTTTTTGTAACTGCGGACCGGTCAACGCTTGAAAATTTGTCCCACGGACCGGGGTGGGGGGTATGGTATTTATCTATTTATTTATTTATTTATTTTTTGTCATAAAAAAAATACAATCATGTGTGCTTACGGACTGTATCCCTGCAGACTGTATTGATCTATATTGATATATAATGTAGGAACCAGAAATATTAATAACAGAAAGAAACAACCCTTTTGTGCGAATGAGTGTGAATGAGTGTAAATGGGGGAGGGAGGTTTTTTGGGTTGGTGCACTAGTTGTAAGTGTATCTTGTGTTTTTATGTTGATTTAATAAAAAAAAATAAAAAAAAATAAATAATAATTTCTTGTGCGGCCCGATACCAATCGATCCACGGACCGGTACCGGACCGCGGCCCGGTGGTTGGGGACCACTGCACTACGGTACTAAGACTATAGTGGCCATTAACAGTTCTACAGCTGCTTCTACAGCTGCGTTACCCAAAGTGCTGCACAGGGCCATCTGTGGTCTGTGACTCGTTTGTCATCGGACTTAAGCACATTACAAAACACAAAAAATAGAGATCTCATTTGCACCCCTGGTGGTGAAATCTATCAAAATTAGGGTGGTGCCAAAAAGGAGGGATTTTTCAAATTGACTGCGTGTTGGTTTTAATAGTGTTCCCCCTCTGGTCAACATATGAAATAACAAGTGTGTGTAAAAATTTTAAGTGCTCCCCCTCTGGCCAACATATGCAATAAGTGTGTGTAAGAAATTGAAATGTGCCCCTTTTGGCCATAATTAATAAATAAAAAATAAACATGTGTATAGAGACATACTGTAATACGGTAACTTGAAGTAAATAATGATTAAAAACCACTTACAAACAAAAAAATTCAAAAACATATTTTTTTTCTAAAAGCTTACCTTTTTTATATTTGCATAGTATGTATATATTATCAATGTTGTTAATACAAATCTTTATATATCTAGAAAGGGTGGTCCTAAAGAGGCAGGCATTTTTCGGTGGTCTCAAGAAGGTAACAAATACAATAATGTGTGTGTGTGTGTGTGTGAATGTGTGTGCATGTGTGTGTGTGTTTGACCCTGCAGTTCAAGGACAGTCTTGTATGTCCTGCCTCTGGCTGCTTCTGTCTGTACCCAGTTGGTTTATATGTACAGTAAGGTGCTGCTCTACTCTTACCACACACACACACGCACACACGCACACACACACACACACACACACACACACACACACACACACACACACACACACACACACACACACACACACACACACACACACACACACATTGATATAACCTTGTGCGTTAAGACGCCTCACCTCAAGTTCTACACAGGTTTAAAATAACCATCTAGAGTTACACACACAAATGCATAGACAATATGTCCTGCAGCACACAGAGCACCTTGCACCGCCGTCTCCTCCCCTGCAGGATTAATTACTCTTTCCTGCCTATGATCCAGGGAGCGTCTGAGCCGCGTTAGCCGGCCTCTGCCTCTCGCTGGTGGGCACACAGAGATGGCAGCGCTCACCCATTCATCACTGTGGCTTTGGGAAGGGGATGGGGGTGCAGGTTTGTGTGCGTGTCAGAGAAGGAGGGTGTAGAAGTGAAGGTGAGTTTAAGGTGAATGCAAGAAGCCGGGTCCCCTCTGACCGAGTCCCTCATTAAACATTAAAAGTGTCGGTCCCAATTGTACGGTAAGGAATGCTGTGGTGACTCTCGGAGGATAGGGGGAGGGGTTTAAGAGGGTGTATTTTTTACCGTGTGATGAATAACACAATGGTGTGGCCCGTCCTTCTCTTCCAAAACATTGTCACATTTTTTACCGCAAATCTCCTTTTCACTACGGATGGATTAGGTGCAAGTATAGGAATGAGGCGGGGGAAGAGGAATGGAGATGTGTGTGTGTGTGTGTGTGTCGACCTTTGATCAAACTAAAAACTTGACAATGTGTGTGTTGCTGCATATGTCTCACTGAAACACACATTTCGTTAAACTGGTCCCAGCACCATATGTGTGTGTGTGTGTGTGAGGGGATGCAAACACGAGTCATGTTCGGGATGACAGGGTTTGTGAGAGGATGCAGGGAAAAGGAGGATGTAGGAGGCGGGGGTACCTCAGTCACTAAGGCGGTGTAGGCCTGCTTCTTTCATCTCTCACACACGAACAACAAAGAGTTTTATTTTCGCACAATACCTTGTATTACCTATTTATAGAGCAGGTAGTGGAATGCTTTCACGCTGTGCAGCGTTACTTCATTAACTTGTTTATCTATAAACTTAGGCAAGCAAGACTGAAAGGTAATGCCGCTGATTGTCGAGAACACTTTGACTGTGGAAAAGTTAGGAGTTGTGTATTTGTTGTGTGCCTGCAAGTTTGTCGCTTGACTTAGAGAAGAAGAAGCAAGTGATTGTTTCAGTTTGTGGGACCTTTGAAAAAATGTCACAACAGACGTAAGTCAGAGTACCAATTATTTGCTGTGCAAAGTCACACTTGTGGAAGGCAGTGGTAAAAGGTAAGGATAAGGTTTTAGGGCAGTGGTTCTTAACCTTGTTGGAGGTACCGAACCCCACCAGTTTCATATGCGCATTCACCGAACCCTTCTTTAGTGAAAAAAAATAAATACATTTTTTTTCAAATTCAACACAAAGTTATGTTTTTGGTAACACTTTAGTATGGGGAACATATTCTAAGTAACAACGACTTAATTTAGAGTTTTTTGGACACTAGGGGAACATATTCTAAGTAACAAAGACTTAATTTAGAGTTAATTGGTTAGGGTTAGGGCCAGGGTTAGAGGGTTAGGGTTATAATAAGGCCATGCTGAATAAGGCATTAATAAGTACTTAATGACTAGTTAAAAGCCAATATGTTACTTAATTTGCATGTTAATAAGCAACTAATTAATGGTGAATATGTTCCCCATACTAAAGTGTTACCATGTTTTATTACTGATGCACAAAATGAACCGTGCATGAACATCACCTTGTTCAAAGAACAAAACCAACACAGTGCATAAACTCACAACAAATTACACACCTGCAAATCAGTGTGACTTCATCTGTTGTCGTATCCGTAATATGCCGATAGGGAGAAGTTTTTGTTTACACGAAGAGTCGGGTGTGTCTTGACCTCCGCCGAACCCCTGAGCCCGACTCACCGAACCCCTAGGGTTCGATCGAACCCAGGTTAAGAACCACTGTTTTAGGGCTTTGGAAAATACAGTGGAGCACTTTAGTAAGGGAGAAAACAGCTGAGAGCAGGGGAGAAGTGACCGCGAGGCAGATCTTTAGCTCCTTGAAAACAAAACAAAAAACATCTTCCCATCTCTGCCTTACTCTGGTTTAGATACACAATTCATACATTCGAAAAAACATTTTCAAGACAAAAAACTGGAGAGGTCGCCAATTCCCACTGGACTATACCTGCTCAGTGGCCTTGTGGTTAGAGTGTCCGCCCTGAGATCGGTAGGTCGTGAGTTCAAACCCCGGCCGAGTCATACCAAAGACTATACAAATGGGACCCATTACCTACCTGCTTGGCACTCAGCATCAAGGGTTGGAACTGGGGGTTAAATCACCAAATGATTCCCGGGCGTGGTCAACGCTGCTGCTCACTGCTCCCCTGTGGGGATGGGTCAAATGCAGAGGATAATTTCACCGCACCTAGTGTGTGTGTGACAATCATTGGCACTTTAACTTTAACTTCCTAAAGGTGATGAAAGATTCACGAATTTCTACTGCACCTCAAGCGTACACCCTGACCTAAATGGTTAAGACTAGAGATGTCCGATAAATGCGTTAAAATATAATATCGGAAATTATCGGTATCGTTTTTTTTTATTATCGGTATCGTTTTTTTATTTTTTTTATTTTTTTATTTTTTTATTAAATCAACATAAAAAACACAAGATACACTTACAATTAGTGCACCAACCCAAACCCCCCCCCCCCCCCCCCCCCCCCCCCCTCCACACACTCATTCACACTCATTCACACAAAAGGGTTGTTTCTTTCTGTTATTAATATTCTGGTTCCTACATTATATATCAATATATATCAATACAGTCTGCAAGGGATACAGTCCGTAAGCACACATGATTGTGCGTGCTGCTGGTCCACTAATAGTACTAACCCTTAACAGTTAATTTTACTAATTTTCATTAATTACTAGTTTCAATGTAACTGTTTTTATATTGTTTTACTTTCCTTTAAATTCAAGAATTTTTTTTAATTGATTTATATTATTTTATTTTATTAACATTTTTTTAAAGTACATTATCTTCACCATACCTGGTTGTCCAAATTAGGCATAATAATGTGTTAATTCCACGACTGTATATATCGGTTGATATCGGTATCGGTTGGTATCGGTAATTAAAGAGTTGGACAATATTGGAATATCGGATATCAGCAAAAAGCCATTATCGGACATCCCTAGTTAAGACCTACATAGAGATCCAATTTTTTTTTACCACTTACACAACTTGTATTAATAGTTGACCATGAGTCAACATTGTCAGCCATCTTTTTCGTTTCTTGTGTATTAAGTTGTGTGTTGTGAATCAATACCTTTGTGATTTCTTACTGTCTGCTGGTTTGACCACAAGCACGTGTAAAAATGTATCTGGTCCCGTTCCCCCAATATTGTTGTCGCAATCATTAGGTGGAAAAGGACCTATTGTATTCTATGTTCATACTGCCATATTTAAAAAAATAAAAAGGGACCTTGCCGTACTTAAGAATATCACAGAAGATGTAGGAATTCCTCTTTCCCTTAATAAGCCATAGTGTCCAAGGGCTGTGTTGCCACATACCGTATTTTTCGGACTATAAGGTGCACATAAAAATCCTTTCATTTTCTCAAAAATCGACAGTGCGCCTAATGTACAGAATAATTTTGGTTGTGCTTACAGACCTCAAAGCTATTTATTTGGTACATGGTGAAAGTGTGACAAGTAGATGGCAGTCACGCATAAGAGATATGTTTGGACTGCAATAAGACTCAAGTAAACAACACAAAGATGTTATATTCCATTGAAAACAGAACATTACACACTCCGCTCAAAAATCTATCGAAATGTTTTAGTACGACTTTGGTAAGCTATGAAGCCTCACCGCTTGATGGATTGTACTGTGCTTCAACATATGAATATTATTATGGTGTGTGTATAAGGTATCTGGTGTTTTGTATCGCAATATTATGCAAAAGCGACTTTTCCTACCTCCTGGTACCTGCTGATCTGTATTTAGGATCTGCAAAAGTCCTGAAAATTTGTCCGCCTCCGCCATTGTAGTCCTTGCCGACGCCGTAGTCGATAAACTTCTTATTTTTCTCTATCTTCTTATGTGACATTCATCCTCCGCTGTTGCCATTTCTAATATAAAGTAGTGTAAAGTTCTTACTTATATCTGTCAGTAAACTCGCCATGAAAGCTCTAAAACCTACCGGTGTAGTGAGTTTTCATTATTCACCCAAGGAACTTTAGTTATTAGAGAGTTCCGGTCGGACGGTTTTTCCTGCGTTGTTGTTGCACTAGTGAGCCATGGATGAGGAGATACTGCTCCGTTATTGATTGAAGTAAAGTCTGAATGTCATTAAAACAGTTAGCTCCATCTTTTGACACTTCTTCCACTCCCGTCCTTGCATGGTACACCACTACAACAAAGATGACGGAGAAAAGACGCGGTGAGCCACATAAATAAGACTGCCCACAAAACGGCGCATCCTGAAGCGACTGTCAGAAAGAGGCTTGAAGATGGTCTGTAAAACGTAATCTATGCCAGTGGTCCCCAACCTTTTTGTAACTGCGGACCGGTCAACGCTTGAAAATGTGTCCCACGGACCGGGGGGTGGTATGGTATTATTATTATTATTATTATTAGGGATGTCCGATAATGGCTTTTTTGCCGATATCCGATATTCCGATATTGTCCAACTCTTAATTACCGATACCGATATCAACCGATACTGATATATAAATTATAAAATTAAATAAGATAAATAAATTAAAAACCTTTTCTTGAATAAAAAAGAAAGTAAAACAATATAAAAACAGTTACATTGAAACTAGTAATTAATGAAAATGAGTAAAATTAACTGTTAAAGGTTAGTACTATTAGTGGACCAGCAGCACGCACAATCATGTGTGCTTACGGACTGTATCCCTTGCAGACTGTATTGATATATACTGATATATAATGTAGGAACCAGAATATTAATAACAGAAAGAAACAACCCTTTTGTGTAGGAGGTTTTTTGGGTTGGTGCACTAATTGTAAGTGTATCTTGTGTTTTTTATGTTGATTTAATAAAAAAATATAAAAAAAGTAAAAAATAAAAAAACGATACCGATAATAAAAGAACCGATACCGATAATTTCCGATATTACATTTTAAAGCATTTATCGGCCGATAATATCGGCAGGCAGATATTATCAGACAACTCTAATTATTATTATTTATTTATTTATTTTATTTTTTTGTCATAAAAAAATAGTCATGTGTGCTTACGGACTGTATCCCTGCAGACTGTATTGATATATAATGTAGGAACCAGAATATTAATAACAAAAATAAACAACCCTTTTGTGCGAATGAGTGTAAATGGGGGAGGGAGTTTTTTTGGGTTGGTGCACTAATTGTAAGTGTATCTTGTGTTTTTTATGTTGATTTAATAAAAAATAAAAAATATTAAAAATATATATATTTTTTTAAATATCTTGTGCGGCCCGGTACCAATCGATCCACAGATCGGTACCGGGCCGCGGCCCGGTGGTTGGGGACCACTGATCTATGCAACATTTTGACCAAAGAACCACCATTACATGTTATGTAGACCACAAGGAAGTGTAAAAAAAAGAAACAAATATGACCCCTTTAATGCGCCCTATAATCCGGTGCGGCTTTTGTATGAAAATAGACCTGCTCATCGGCAATACGCCTTATAATCCGGTGTGCCCTATGGTCCGGAAAATACAGTACATTATTTAGACAACAGCAAGTCATTTTCAGTGGGTAGTAACTGTATACTATACTATACAAGCTGTACTCTGACTACTCTTGAGTGTCCTCTTTACTGTATTGTCCATTGAGAAGATCTACTGTAGACTGTGAGATACTGTGTTGTTCTCTGTGAAAGAAAAAAAAAAAGAAAAGACATTTTCAACTCTTGCATTGCTGTTTCTGTCCTGCTTTTGTCTGCTAATCCTCATCCTTTCTGTCACACTCACTTGTAAAAAAACCTTTTTCAGATAAATTCATTTGTTGCATTCAAAAAAAAAAAAAAAAAGATTATGGCGTATGTTGCACGCTATAATGACAATCTCCAGCAAATGTGATGCGTGTTGGACTAGTCCCGTGAGAGGGCTTTAACCCGTTTTGATGTTTGTTCCGTCACACAGTGGTACCGAGCCAAATGCAATTTTCAGGCTTTGAATGTGACACTAAGATTTTTACACCTTTGATTTTTGCTGCCAGACAGACTTGCATCGTTAGGTATGATGAGAGGTTTGAATTCCCTGCATGGCTGTAAATTAGCAGGTTCACTCTAATGGACATCACTCTTGGTTACAACGAGAAACGTAAGTTATTGTTATCCTTTCGTTGTTAAGGGATTGTCTCATAAAGGCAAGGATTCAGGAACTCAAAGGACGTCTCATGCTGGTCAGTGTTTATCATAATTGCCAACCCTCCCGGATTTTCCGGGAGACTCCCGAAATTCAGCGCCTCTCCCGAAAAGCTCCCGGAAGAAATTTTCTCCCGAAAATCTCCCGGGATTCAGCCGGAGCTGGAGGCCACGCCCCCTCCAGCTCCATGCGGACCTGAGTCCAGTGTGCGCACACAAGGAGACGAAGCAGAAGAACGAGACCGTAGTCGAAGAGCGCAGGGGAGACACTTCTCCAGGGCCGATGTATGCTCGGGGCAACACCCTTCAGTGGGCAGTGGGTCTCCACAGCGGACGACTTTAGGGTGAATGATGAGTCCAGCGATTAGTTGCAAATCTTGCTTTATTGATTTCTTGCACACAGCCAATCCAACACAAAACCAACTAGTCCCTCCCCGCACTCACGCTACCGCTCCCTCTCTTCTCTCGCCCACACACTCACTGACGTCACTCACCTCACATGCTGTCACCTATTAAAGGGCCACACACACACATACTCTACTCTCATAACACACAGTACAGTTAGTAGAACAACTGTGTTTTCATTACTGTGTATTTGATAGGGGCCATTGCCCCGGAATTGTATTGCATTTTACTTTCAAGTACAACAATGAGTAGATGAGTGTTATGTGTGTGTGTATATGTGTAAATAAATGAACACTGAAATTCAAGTATTTTTTGTATTTATATATATAATAAAATAAATAACTATATATATATATATAGCTAGAATTCACTGAAAGTCAAGTATTTCATACATATATATATATATATATATATATATATACATATATATATATCCATCCATCCATCCATCTTCTTCCGCTTATCCGAGGTCGGGTCGCGGGGGCAGCAGCCTAAGCAGGGAAGCCCAGACTTCCCTCTCCCCAGCCACTTCGTCCAGCTCCTCCCGGGTGATCCCGAGGCGTTCCCAGGCCAGCCGGGAGACATAGTCTTCCCAACGTGTCCTGGGTCTTCCTCGTGGCCTCCTACCGGTCGGACATGCCCTAAACACCTCCTTAGGGAGGCGCTCGGGTGGCATCCTGACCAGATGCCCGAACCACCTCATCTGGCTCCTCTCGATGCGGAGGAGCAGCGGCTTTACTTTGAGCTCCCCCCGGATGACAGAGCTTCTCACCCTATCTCTAAGGGAGAGCCCCGCCACCCGGCGGAGGAAACTCATTTCGGCCGCTTGTACCCGTGATCTTGTCCTTTCGGTCATAACCCAAAGCTCATGACCATAGGTGAGGATGGGAACGTAGATCGACCGGTAAATTGAGAGCTTTGCCTTCCGGCTCAGCTCCTTCTTCACCACAACGGATCGATACAGCGTCCGCATTACTGAAGACGCCGCACCGATCCGCCTGTCGATCTCACGATCCACTCTTCCCTCACTCGTGAACAAGACTCCGAGGTACTTGAACTCCTCCACTTGGGGCAAGATATATATATATATATATATATATATATATATATATATATATATATATATATGTCTTAATAAGGTTATCCAAAAAATAGTGCTCGATACCGTAGTAGAGCGCAATATATGTATGTGTGGGAAAAAAATCACAAGACTTCATGAAACAGGCCTGTAGAGATGAAGTAGTCTTGTGATTTTTTCCCCACACATACATATATATATATATATATATATATATATATATATATATATATATATGAAATACGAGTTGGTGAATTCTAGCTGTAAATATACTCCTCCCCTCTTAACCACGCCCCCCGCCCCAACCACGCCCCGCCCCACCCCCAACCACGACCCCCACCTCCCGAAATCGGAGGTCTCAAGGTTGGCAAGTATGGTGTTTATTAGCCTGGTCACACACTGCTGTGGGATGGCATCCCATTCTTCAACCAGGATTTGTCGCAAGTCAGCTAACGTGGTTGTGTTGGTCACTTTGGCACTAACATCATCTAATATTCACTTTTCTCTGCAATAATGATGACCTCACGACATAGCTGAACATAATGTTCCTCCAAGCTCAAAGAAGAGTCATTAGCAAAAGCAACACAAGATGGTGGCACTGCCAGAGCAGACTTGGCACATTTTTCATGGGCGCAACCCACATACTCAGCTCTGCTGCTCATCCCACAAAGATGTGTTCCTTACAAACATGGCACCTTTTAAATGTTATTGAACGGGCTTTCTAGCGGATTAAGGCTTATTGGCAAGAAGCATTGCTCTGACAAAATATAAAAACAAAGTGTACGTTTGAACTAAATGCAGTTTACAAAAAATGTATTGCCTCGTAAAGTACTCTTGGTAGTGTGGTCTGTTCACATTGCTTAGTAAATTGCTGGTTCATTCCGTCTATTTGTATTGTTTTGTATTGCGTGTTACGTCGTCAAGACAAAGAGTGAAATGTCAACATGCCTGAAAAGCAGATAAGAAACTTGGTGGTGTTTCATGACAAACGGAGAGGATTGTGAGATCAGACTTGGGAAAGCGAGATTATTTGGTGCCTTTAAGCTGTCTGTGTGGGATGCTTGGACCAGCCTGAAGTTTGCTTCTGCCTTCTGCTTCGCCTTCCACTCCATTTTATCCTCATGTCAGTCACACATGAATAGTTTGTATATGCTGTAATGTTTGCAGCACACCATCTTATTGTTGTGTGTCTGATCTGCTTTAACTTTATTATTGATGCACATGTGATGTACAGTACGTCGAGTTTGAGTGTTACGTAATGCCTAAATTATGACTAAATGAACACACTGTACACAGAACACATGAAAACACATAACACACAGGAATAAAAAGAGTAAATACAAGAAATGAATGAGAGTAACAGAAAACAGAACACGTCCTTACTATAATGCCTGTGGTTGTCTCGCACAGTGGAAGGGAGAAACAGGTACCGTATTTTTCTGGCTATAAGTCGCTCCGGAGTATAAGTCGCACCGGCCGAAAATGCATAATAAAGAAGGAGAAAAAAAACATATATAAGTCGCACTGGAGTATAAGTCGCATTTTTTGGGGAAATTTATTTGATAAAACCCAACACCAAGAATAGACATTTTGAAAGGCAATTTAAAATAAATAAAGAATAGTGAACAACAGGCTGAATAAGTGTACATTATATGACGCATAAATAACCAACTGAGAACGTGCCTGGTATGTTAACGTAACATATTATGGTAAGAGTCATTCAAATAACTATAACATATAGAACATGCTATACGTTTACCAAACAATCTGTCACTCCTCATCGCTAAATCCCATGAAATCTTATACGTCTAGTCTCTTACGTGAATGAGCTAAATAATATTATTTGATATTTTACGGTAATGTGTTAATAATTTCACACATAAGTCGCTCCTGAGTATAAGTCGCACCCCCGGCCAAACTATGAACAAAACTGCGACTTATAGTCCGAAAAATATGGTATGTGGGATTTACTTTTAGTTGTAGGTGGTCAGTCATAACGTTTTAGCGTTCTATCAGAAAATATTGTTTTTTATTCGTGTTCCTGAAAAAAGGAACCCAAGCACACATTTTTTACAGCAGATTTTACAGTTGTGTGTGTATATATATATATATATATATATATATATATATATACCGTATATATATATATAGATATAATGTATTAAGGGGTGTGCATCTCTACCTTAAATGGCGATCTGATTTGAATCTTGATTCATGGGTTACAGTACAATTCACTAACAATACTTAATACTTAAGTAATACTTAAAACATTACGATTCGATGCAGATGGAAGCTCTGCATGAAGAAAAGAAAACTGAATGTATCATGTCAGAACAATGTCATATATTTATTTTTTATATGCACAAATACAAAACAGGCAGTTCCTGTAATAATTATGAGCAAATAAATTCAAATAACTATAACATGCTCTACGTTTACCAAACAATCTGTCACTCCTAATCGCTAAATCCCATGAAATCTTATACGTCTAGTCTCTTACGTGAAATAGCTAAATAATGTTATTTGATATTTTTCGGTAATGTGTTAATAATTTCACACATAAGTCGCTCCTGAGTATAAGTCGCACCCACGGCCAAACTATGAAAAAAACTGCGACTTATAGTCCGAAAAATACGGTAATAGGAAGAGGAAGTCTCAATAATGAGACCACTATGCTGCTCAGTTATCACTGTACATATTACAGGATCAGATCATTTTACACGTGCAATAATACTACCTCTACCAATAATGATGGTTGCGGCGTTCGAGCGACTTGATCTTGTTATGTCCACTTCATGAGCATTCTCTAATATCTAATTTCACTTCACTTTTTTGACATAATGCCATCAGAAGAGTCTGCCTCACACTTTGGAGACATAATGAAGGGCACAAAGTTAACCAAAACCAACAAAAGTGATGTCCTTCCTTAGTCCTTTCTATCCTCACATTAGTTCTCTTTTTTGTACAGTATGAATTATTTACGGGAGTGCGTTGTAACACGAGGACCGCCTGTACAATACTTACATTTTCATTGTAGCAGAATGTTTGTTGTCCAACACAGTGGTCCCCAACCAGAAAAAAAAATAAATAAATAAATACATTTTTTTTTTTAGATTAAATTAACATAAAAAACACAATTTATACATAATATATCAATACAGTCTGCAGGGATACAGTCCGTAAGCACACATGATTGTATTTCTTATAAAAAAAACAAAGAAAACCCAACACCCCATGGAGCCAGTTGAGCTGGGTGTATAAATGACAGTGACGAGTTCTGTATGGACAACTTAAAATAAATCTACCCAAAACATTAAGAGGTTTAAGGTGTATATCATTGGTATTAAAATAAACAATGTCCGCATAGTCAATAATTGGTCAAATAAATTGAGAGATTATTTTCCTTCTGACTTGAAATGTAAAACAGTTTGATGATCTGTATAGTGGCATTAGGCAGGAGTATGTTCTCTTAATGATATAGTCAATATGTAATTTAAAGTTAAGTTCACAGTCAAGCCATAATCCTAGGTACTTCACAGCGGTCTCCTTGGTCATTGGAGTACCATTGTCAAAGTAAATGTTCAAATCCGCAAATTGTAGCGAGTGGCGAGTTCCAAAAAGCATATAGAGGGATTTTTTCATATCAAGTTTTAACAAATTAATTCTAAGCCAGTTCTGAATTGAATTGAAATCTACCTGAAGCTGATTCATATTAGCACCTGACATATAGACAACAGTATCATCAGCATATAAATGTACTTGGCATTTAGTTCACCTTCGAGGAAGGTCATTAATAAATATAGAAAATAAAAGGGTTCCTAACGTAGAACCCTGCGGAACTCCTTTTTCCATGATACTGAAATGAATTGAAATCACTTGGATTGGTGCACAATTTTAACAAGTAACATGCCTTTTAAAAAGAAAACACACTTTTAGATAATAAATATTGTATAAATACAATACAATAGAATGTACTACTAACAACTAGAGTAGTTTTATGAAGTAATGTATTAATAATGAACAGCATGGTTCATGCTTCAGTATGGTGTCGACTTGCAGCGATACATTTTGAACTGCTTTGCAAAGTCTGCTACACGGTCATTAGTGTTTTGGATGATCCATCCATCCATCCATTTTCTACCGCTTGTCCCTTTTGGGGCCGCGGGGGGTGCTGGAGCCTATGTCTTTCTTTAATTCAATGAATATCATCCACTTCTTCTTCTCTGCACTGTCCTTCCCTCTCACTTTATTCCTTACTATTGTTGTAAAAACAAAGTTATGTCGATCGCTAGCTACAAGGTAATGATAGCGAGTAAGACCAGATGTTTTGGTCAGATCTCATGCTGATGATTGTCAACGGGCGGTCGAGAGGCTCGTAACTCAAATTTATTCTCGTAACTTTAAGCATAACAATCATGTTTCTCAATACAGTTGGATACAAGTTGGTGGTACTTGTAAGTGGAGGTATTACTGTAAGACAATACATACACAAATGTGTATGAGTATGTATGTACACAAAACTAATATCTTGAATTCGCTATCTTTGTATATATGGACAATGAGAGCATGTGGAATACTTGTTTGCTTATTCCTGTTCTTTTCTTCCATTCCTTCTTTGAGCTTGACAGTACCATCAGGAATTCTTTCAGTTTACACTTAAAACACTCGTTCAGTGCTGCAGCCTTTGTCATCCTCTGAAGTTCTTGCACTTTGAGCCGGCTGCTCGACTTGTTTCCGTTTGACAGGATGTGAGTGAGACGGCTGCCTCCTTTCCTTTGGTAAACTTCTTAGATCTTTTGCACTCCAGCTTTACTCTGATAACTTTGACACTTTGACTTCATTTTCAATCGGCAGCAATCATTATAGTCTTGTGTGGATTCTTTCCTCCAGTTGTCTGCTGCTGATTATTTCTCTCCTCCCGTGACAACCTCAACACAACCCCTCCCTGACTACCATCCGTGCAGATCACTTGATGATGCACTTTGTAGCCTGTTGCTGAACCACTATTCTCGTTTTGGCCACTCAAGGTGTGCAATCACACTCTGCAATCTGTATCTGTTCAAGTACACTTGACACCTAAAATGTGGATTTTTCAAAGTAGTGCCAGCGCTCCAGATCATGCTCAATTATACACTATATTGCCAAAAGTATTTGGCCACCTGCCTTGACTCACATATGAACTTGAAGTGCCATCCCATTCCTAACCCATAGGGTTCAATATGATGTCGGTCCACCTTTTGCAGCTATTAGAGCTTCAACTCTTCTGGGAAGGCTGTCCACAAGGTTGCAGAGTGTGTTTATAGGAATTTTCGACCATTCTTCCAAAAGCGCATTGGTGAGATCACACGCTGATGTTGGTCGAGAAGGGCTGGCTCTAAGTCTCCGTTCTATTTCATCCCAAAGGTGTTCTATCGGGTTTAGGTCAGGCCTCTGTGCAGGCCAGTCAAGTTAATCCACACCAGACTCTGCCATCCATGTCTTTGTGCACCAGTGCACAGTCATGTTGGAAGAAGAAGGGGCCCGCTCCAAACTGTTCCCACAAGGTTAGGAGCATGGAATTGTCCAAAATGTTTTGGTATCCTGGAGCATTCAAAGTTCCTTTCATTGGAACTAAGGGGCAAAGCCCAACTCCTGAAAAACAACCCCACATCATAATTCCTCCTTCACCAAATTTCACACTTGGCACAATGCAGTCCGAAATGTACCGTTCTCCCGGCAACCTCCAAACCGAGACTTGTCCATCAGATTGCCAGAGAACGCGTCTCCACTGCTCGAGAGTCCAGCGGCGGCGTGCTTTACACCACTGCATCCGACGCTTTGCATTGGACATGGTGATGTATGGCTTAGATGCAGCTGCTCGGCCATGGAAACCCATTCCATGAAGCTCTCTGCGTACTGTACGTGGGCTAATTGGATTTTCACATGAAGTTTGGAGCTCTATAGCAACTGACTGTGCAGAAAGTCGGCGACCTCCTTGCACTATGCGCTTCAGCATCCGCTGACCCCTCTCTGTCAGTTTACGTGGCCCACCACTTTGTGGCTGAGTTGCTGTTGTTCTCAAACTCTTCCATTTTCTTATAATAAAGCCGACAATTGACTTTGGAATATTTAGGAGCGAGGAAATTTCACGACTGGATTTGTTGCACAGGTGGCATCCTATGACAGTTCCACGCTGGAAATCACTGAGCTCCTGAGAGCGGCCCATTCTTTCACAATGGTTTGTAGAAACAGTCTCCATGCCTAACTGCTTGATTTTATACACCTGTGGCCGGGCCAAGTGATTAGGACACCTGATTCTGATCATTTGGATGGGTGGCCAAATACTTTTGGCAATATAGTGTACTTGGATGAGGTACCTGCACCTTCACCCAGGCCCGGCCCTAACCAATCTGGCGCCCTAGGCAAGATTTTAGGTGCCCCCCCCCCCCCCGACCCCCCCCCCCCCCCCCCCACATCGGCAGTGAAGTGTATATACTCACAAGAAACCGAATAGCTTTGTCTTTCACCTTTTTTTTTTTACTTACAACTATACCTAATATATAAAGGGGTGGAAAAGTGACTATTACCTGCAGGGCAAACATTAGCTAACCAGAAGGCAATAACAATGTAAACAAAAAACACCTGCTTAAAAGATCTAATACAAATGTCCCAGAGGAATGTAGGTGGGAGTACTGTAATTATAACGTTACATTATTATTTTCCATAACAATTTAGCCCCCTCCACAATATTAACCCGACGTTAAAACAGAACTAGCTATTTATTGATTAGCTTAATGCTAAAAAGCCAGGTTACTATCACATTCTGTAACAGACAAATAATTTCATGTTCGGCTCACCTACCTGCTACCTCTGTCTTTTCTCGTTTCTCCTCCTCTTCTTTTCTCTTTTTTCTTCCCTGGGCACCTGACAGTTTTGGCCGTTTTGACATCTTGTGTTGATTTTTTGATGTGGTGACGTCCAAACAGAGTCATGATACGGGAAGGGAGGGGGCGCACCGTGCGGGGGGGAATGTTGTAACAAATAATATTTCTATTAAATAGGCTTTACTTTGCATTTTAATTAACGTGGGATTATTTTTTGTATTTAGAAATAATAGTACCACCTTTTTTTCTCTTTTTTTTTTTTTTGCTCTCCAACATTTGTGGCACTTGCGTGGCGCCCCCTGATGGACGGCGCCCTTAGCATTTGCCTATACGGCCTATGCCACGGGCCGGCCCTGCCTTCACCTCATGCTAAACTTTACTAAATTAGTCTGAGGTTTGTGCCATTGGAATGTTTGTGCTCTTTCTTTACACAGTAGGTCCACCTAAGACCATGACCAGACGCACAGGGATAATTTAAAACACTTCTTTTTCTATGTGTGTTGGCCTCTTGTCACGTAGGTTTCTGTCTTTAAAAACGCAGATTTTGGAAACTCCTGCCAGAGTGGAGATTTCAAAACAATTCATTTTGCGTGAAGAAGCACATTAAAATGTAAATTACTGAATGACAAGGCACTTCATATAATATATTCCTAACGTATTCCTGGCCACGTCATGCTGTGTCACTGATTAGAATATGATGGCTACATTTCCTCCTTTATCTCCGGTGGCTTTGTGGTGGACGTCATTAGGACTTGCAGTGCAAAGCAGAAGAACTTGAGTTTGTGGTTAAACGTTTGGAATGTTGTTTTTAAATGTATGTTTCAATGGTGTTACAATTGTTTAATAATCTTCAGGATATGAATAAAAAAGTGGACTGTTACAAAATCATGCTGATTATCAAAGATGTTAGATGAGTGATAGTCATAGCTCAGTTAAAGCTTTTGTTATTCTGGAAATTCATTGTGTCACTCAAGGTAATATAGTTTATATGATGCTGGGATACCCATGATTTCAGCCTTTCAAAGTTCCTCTTGGACAACCAATTTTTGTTCTTGGTATTTGTCAAATCCTAGTTACGGCCCTACTTGGGGCCTGATTTACTAAGATACAAATACCACACACTACACAGTGTTTTCAAGTGATAAAATAACTTGTACAATGAGTGGCCGTGTTGTGTGTGGTCTACTAACAGTGCGTTTGCAATTGAAATGTGGTGCAGACAACTTTATTTAAATGAGGATTTTGGGTGCAAAACAGGGCTTTTTGTTTTGGGTTATGAGAGACATTATCTATTTTTTTAAATCTTATATTATGTAGATTCAAGATCGTTTATTGTCATATGCACAGTTAAACAGACAGTTTGCCGTACAATGAAAATCTTACTTTGCTAGTCCACCCTTCAACAAGTCAAACACTACTTAGCTGAAAAAAAAAAAAAAAAAAAAAAAAAAAATACTGTTATCAGTTTAAATACAAGTGAGACAAAAAAAAAAAAAAAAAAAAAAAAAAAAAAAATATATATATATATATATATATAAGGTATAAGGTATATACAAGGCACAGTGAGTATTATTGCACATTCTGATTCACAGTTAACAGTATAAATATGGAGGTGACATTGGGTCACAGCAGCAGTTTAAAGTGTCTTTAGTGATCAAAAGTGAAAAGTGTCTACAGTGATAGTTCACAGTTCGGGGGTGGTCACAGCAGCAGTTAAAAGTGTCTATAGTGTTTCCTCTGAGGTTTGGGGGAGGGGTGATGGTGAGGTCATAGTAGCAGGTCATGTAGGAGATAAATATAGTAATACCCCATATACAAATACGAACGACATTCAAAAATAACACCATCAGACACCAAAACGCATCAATCAAATAAAAATTTTTAATCAACCCCTTTAAGTCATTCAGCAGCAATAAAAGCATAAAATGGTGTTGCTGAATAGTCAATATGTCTAATATTTTTAATTTCTGACAGTCCAAATATGTAGAAACACACACGTGGGACGCAGGATTTTCTATCCATCATCTGTTTGTGCGTCAGTGTCAGATACACTTTTTCATAAGTGCTATACAAACGCAAAATAGTGCTCGCGAAAACGGTGATGAGTGTTGACAAATCACTTTTTGATGTATTTGCATTTTCTCCTCCCAGTACTGTGAGTGTTTTGATGATCAGCATGTATTCAGCATAATAATTAAAACAGAGACGCCAAATGGATTGCTCGCCCTAATTTGCTCACTTAACAGACGCAATCCTCCTTGTACACGTTTAGTAGATCAGCTTTGCGTGTGCTATTAAGTTTGCACGTGTTTTAGTACATGAACCCCTTTAATAAATCAGGCCCTTGGTCACGCATGAACACACACATGTATTGCATAGTCAATGCAATTGTTCCCCCTGCCAGTTATTCATGATAACCCCAACTTTGCATGAAAATAAGCCTTGAAATCAAGCAGGGTCACATCACAAGGTTCATGCATAGTTATTCATGGTGAATATCGGACTGGCTGTGTGCGAGTCAATCAAAGATGATTTTTATGTTAACTGAAAACTTATTTGACAGTGTTGTTTTTTCCCTTTGGACGGTGATGTTGTGGAGCTTGCAAACGCAAATATTTTAAAATAACAACTCATGTTGTTTTGTGCTTGTTGCTGACCATGATGGGTTTGAAAACACATCTCCCATACAATGGACTACACTTCCACTACCATGACCATCGTAATTTTTTTCTGTAATTGTATTGTATGGTGTGCATATCACAATGTGTTCAGTTGTGAGTGTCACTTTTTTGAGCCATTTCAATGCTGGTCCAAATCTCTGCATTCTTACTAGGGATGCACCGATTGATCGGCCGATTTTCGTGAAAAAAGAAGTGAACGCCATTGTCTTTTAGTACCGATCAAAAACTATCCTTTTTGGCTGACACTAATAGCTCAGCTCAGTTCAGTTCAGTTTTAGTTTATTTCGAACATGCATAAAATGGTAAATAAATGGTAAATGGGTTGTACTTGTATAGCGCTTTTCTACCTTTTTAAGGAACTCAAAGCACTTTGACACTATTTCCACATTCACCCATTCACACACACACATTCACACATTCACACACTGATGGCGGGAGCTGCCATGCACGGTGCTAACCAGGCTCATCAGGAGCAAGGGTAAAGTGTCTTGCTCAAGGACATAACGGACGTGACTAGGATGGTAGAAGGTGGGGATTGGTTGATTGATTGATTGATTGATTGATTGAAACTTTTATTAGTAGATGGCACAGGACAGTACATATTCCGTACAATTGACCACTAAATGGTAACACCCGAATAAGGTTTTCAACTTGTTTAAGTCGGGGTCCACGTTAATCAATTCATGATTGAACCTGTAACCCTCAGATTGCTGGCACGGCCACTCTCCCAACTTCGCCACGCCGTCCCATACGATAAAATGTAATGCATCACACATTTCCAGTTGTTTCTTTACAGCACGTCCGAAAAGGAGTAGGAAGAAGCGGAGATTATTTAATCCTACCCCTTTTCATACCATAGCAATTTTATCCAATTTCCTTGTTCTCTGTAACAGAACAGTGAACAAATAAATAATATACCATAGTAAGCAAACAAATATTAAATACATAAATAATTTTTGTCTGAATAAAAAAAGAAAGGGTTCAAGATATTCATCATAATTCTTGTTCTGTGTACTTTGTGAACACTTGTAGTTTGAACAGTCTCTTGAACTGAATCATATTGGTGCTTTGTTTGATTTCTTTGGTTAATCCATTCTATAATTGAATTCCACGTACAGATATGTTAAAGGTTTTAAGTGTCGTACGAGCATACAAATGTTTTAAATTAGATTTTCCTCTATGGTTATATTTCTCCTCTTTTGGTGAGAAGAATTGTTGTACAATCTTGGGTAGCAGGTTATAGTTTGCTTTGTACATAATTTTAGTTGTTTGCAAATGCACCAAATCGTTGAATTTCAATAAATGTGATTTAATAAATTAAGGGTCTGTATGTTTTCTATATCCAACATTATGTATTATTCTAATTGATCTGTTTTGTAACACAGTTAGTGAATGAAGCGCACACTTGCAGTTGTATCCCCATTTTTCTACACAGTAGTATGATTCTCCCTTTTAAGAGGGCAGAGTCCTCCGAGATTATTTAGTTCTAAGGCTGTCTATAAGCAAGGGAGGGGACTTGAACTGAAGTTTAACAATGTATTCTCCAAAACAGGACTAGGTATACACACAACAGAGAGGCCTGGAGAGAGAACGAGCGAGCTATCAGGAAGTTGAAGCAGTCAATATAATGGCTTTTTGTCTGTCCGGTTTGCCATGCCTTAACATGAAACTGAAACTTAACTTAAGAAATGAAAGGGAAAACCTAACCTCTTCATCGATTTCTCTACAGCTTGCATGATATCATTAAGATAGGTGTGTGAGCGTGCATAAATAACAGTGTATTCATTGTGTTTGTCTCCTTGTAGCAGAATGTGGGCCACTTTTAAGGCATTTTTATTCTGCCAAAAAAGAGGGAACATTTTCCCATTAGGGGCGGTATAGCTCGGTTGGTAGAATGGCCGTGCCAGCAACTTCAGTGTTCCAGGTTCGATACCCGCTTCCGCCATCCTAGTCACTGCTGTTGTGTCCTTGGGCAAGAAATTTTACCCATTTGCTCCCAGTGTCATCCACACTGGTTTAAATGTAACTTAGATATTGGGTTTCACTAGGTAAAAGCGCTTTGAGTCACTAGAGAAAAGCGCTATATAAATATAATTCACTTCACTTCCCTATCAACACTATTTACTTTTAGGCCCTCGGCTGCGACGTGGCTAACAGCTAATTATGTTTCTCCATAAGTGTTGGATCCCCTAAGTTAATGATAATCACCCCAATTAAGGCAAAACAATGCCTTTCTTAGTATCTTAAGTATCATTATCAAGTGTCACTGGAGGACAAGGCTAAACATGTTTACACACCGAGCGCAGGTATGCTAATAGCTAAGCTAACCGGTAAGCTTTTTGATTGATTGAATTGATTGAAACTTTTATTAGTAGATTGCAGTACAGTACATATTCCGTACAATTGGCCACTAAATGGTAACACCCGAATAAGTTTTTCCAACTTGTTTAAGTTGGGGTCCACGTTAATCAATTCATGGTAAAGCTATCTTTTAACACCATGAAATAAGTTTTTAATGAAGTTTAAAGATGTGTAGATGGAACCATGTTGCAGTTATTAGCAGGCAATTAACTAGTCGATTAATAAGAGTGTAGAGAGATGATAATATAACAACAACTGTTGGCATACTTGCCAACCTTGAGACCTCCGATTTCGGGAGGTGGGGGGCGTGGTCAGGGGTGGGGCTGTGGGCGTGGATGTGGGCGGGGCGTGGTTGGGGCGTGGTTAAGAGGGGAGGAGTATATTTACAGCTAGAATTCACCAAGTCAAGTATTTCATATATATTTATATATATATATATATATATATATATACAGTATATATATATATATACAGTATATACATACAGTATATATATATATATATATATATATATATATATATATATATATATACAGTATATATATATATATATATATATATATATATATATATATAAATATATATTTTAATTTTCCTGAGGGAACTCTCCTGAAGGAATCAATAAAGTACTATCTATCTATATATATATATAAATAAAAGAAATACTTGAATTTCAGTGTTCATTTATTTACACATATACACACACATAACACTCATCTACTCATTGTTGAGTTTAGGGTTGAATTGTCTATCCTTGTTCTATTCTCTGTCACTATTTTTCTAACCCTCTCTGATGATGCATTCTGCTTCGTCTCCTTTTTGTGTGCGCAATTGTGCACTGCACTCTCTAAAAGCCTTAGATGTTATTGTCACATATGCATGTACAGTAGATGGCAGTATTGTCCTGTTTAAGAGTGTCACAACATTGCTGTTTACGGCAGACGAACTGCTTTACGGTAGACGAAAACGTGACTGCTGTTGTTGTGTGTTGTTACCGCGCTGGGAGGACGTTAATGAAACTGCCTAACAATAAACCCACATAAGAAACCAAGAACTCGCCCTCGATCATTCTACAGTTATAACGTAATTGGGCAGGCATGCTGTTTATATTGTGGGAAAGCAGAAGTGAAAACAGGCTGTCGACACGTCACTCAGGTCCGCATGGAGTTGGAGGGGGCGTGGCCTCCAGCTCTGGCCGAATTTCGGGAGATTTGTCCCGGAAGGTTTTCGGGAGAGGCGCTGAATTTCGGGAGTCTCCCGGAAAATCCGGGAGGGTTGGCAAGTATGACTGTTGGTGTGTCAGCATTGTCACCGTCAGTACACGTACACGGAAAAGGAGGAAGGTGTGACGATCTGTCACTTCACTTCTGTTTGGTGTTTGTTTCCTGTCGGCGCTCTTAATTTTGTTCCATTTCCTGCACGTCTCCCTGAGCGCTCGCTTCCCTCACCTGTCCCTGATTGGCAGTCCGGCACACCTGGTTGCAGTTGCCAATCAGGCTGCTATTTATGCCTGCCTTGCCTGTTCCTCAGGGCTCGAGGATTGTGATTATGTTGAGAACCTTTACATGTATTACTGCTTCCTCCTATTTGAGAGTAATAAATACTCTTACCTGCACATCGATCTCCTGGTTCCTGCATCTTGGCGTCACAACTACCGCAGCCTTGCGAGTTCCTGACAGAAGGATTGATTCATAAATCGGTGGGCTGGATACCAAGGGTACTATCAGTATATGATCGGTGTTAGAGTGATCGTGTAGGTGTTTTTGTTTTCTCAAAATCATTTTGCGTTGTTTTTGTTAATGTTTACAAACTCATGGAATAATTCCCTCGACACAGGAGGACTTTGAGAGCAAAAACAAAAGGAAAAAATATATATGCGTAATATATTGCAGTTTTGGTTTAGTTGACTCCGTTTTGTTCAAATAATTTATGTCTAAAATACACAAAGTAAGTAGTTTTAATACTGTGTTGATACGGCTAAACTGTCAATAGCACTCACCATAAATACATGGTAAAACTACATTTAATACATATGAGTGGAATTGGCTAATCTCACTCGTGGATGGTTAGTATCGGAACGGACAGCGTAAAACCCTGTTTGTGGCATGTCTTTGTGATCATGTTTTGTTTTAGTTATGTCCTGTTGGTTTAAAATTTTTTAGTTCCTGTTTACGCTTCCTGGTTTGGTCACCATGGCAACTTATTAGTTTCACCTGTCTCACGTGTTGGAATCACGCACCTGTTTGTAATCAAGAGAGAGTATTTAAGCTTGTCATTTTCTGTTGGTCGGGCTGGCGACATTCTGTCAAGACATGGACTTTGGCGCAGTTTCCTGCGAGGATTGCTTTCCCAAGATGCAAACGAACTGGACTGGCCATCGGATGAAGGTAGATACATGATTTAATTATGACTATAAAAAGTTACAAACGAAAAGCGCGCTCAAGGCGGAGAACAAACTTGGCTAAGAAACAAAAAAAAATAGCACAAAGGCAAAACTATGGACATGAAACATATAAGTACTTACTGTGACAAGAACTGTGGCAGGCCGACCAACAGAAAATGACAGGCTTAAATACTCTCTCTTGATTACAAACAGGTGCGTGATTCCAACACGTGAGACAGGTGAAACTAATACGTTGCCATGGTGTCCAAACCAGGAAGCATAAACAGGAACTAAAAAGTCTTAAACCAACAGGACATAACTAAAACAAAACATGATTTAATTATGACTATAAAAAGTTACAAACGAAAAGCGCGCTCAAGGCGGAGAACAAACTTGGCTAAGAAACAAAAAAAAATAGCACAAAGGCAAAACTATGGACATGAAACATATAAGTACTTACTGTGACAAGAACTGTGGCAGGCCGACCAACAGAAAATGACAGGCTTAAATACTCTCTCTTGATTACAAACAGGTGCGTGATTCCAACACGTGAGACAGGTGAAACTAATAAGTTGCCATGGTGTCCAAACCAGGAAGCATAAACAGGAACTAAAAAGTCTTAAACCAACAGGACATAACTAAAACAAAACATGATCACAAACACATGACAGATTGGAACTTCGCTAATTCTTACTTTTAGGAACAATCCATTTGTCCTTAAGGTCTATCCATCCTTTTACTTTCTCTGTAGTTTGCTAATGTCGACCCTCACACCTTTACAAGAGAAACGTATAATTTGTTTTCTCACAGCATTATTCGTGAGCACTCAGACTAATGTGAGTGCTCGCTAATTTAATCCGATGACACAAACTTGTACTGAGAATATATGAGGCCAGAAGAGTTTGTGTAGCTCGCCATTATTCATTAAAGCAGCAAGGAAATGACCTAATCTTTTTTAAATTAGCTTGTACTAATTAAAAAGAAATGTAGAAGTTGTTCACCTATGACCTGCTCTTTTTTCTTAAATCTGTATAATTAGTGGGTTATTGATAAAGGAGAGAAAAAATATGGTTATTCAAAAATTATTTTTTAATTAGACGTTTTAATAAATAAAAGTGAAAGAACCAAGCTTTTTAAAAATCATCTGTTTTCTACTAATTAGAGTGCATGGCTGCAGTAGTTTTTGTGACATCTCACTGACGGAGGACAAGACATAACCTCCTTGGCGGATATCACAAAGGCAGCCGCCATTTCTGCAGCACCCCCACTGTTTGTCTCCATCTTTCACGCTCCTTGTTTGTCGCTACGTGTGAGTATCACACTGTGCACCCATCTGTTTGAAGAACTTTAGTAACATTTCATCTTGTTGCCCTACATCCTAACTCGCAGTTTGTCATCTGCTGTTATTTCAACACTTTGGGAAATGCCAGTGATTTAAAAAGTTTCTTTGTAAATGTAAGCTGATGCACAGGTGTCTTGTTTCATCTTTAAATTGAAGAGCATTGTTTGTTTTCTGCGCTGACAGGATTCCAATATTGGATCAGATTTGCACCTAAGTTTCACTTTCCAGATTCCTGATAGTCTGAAGTCTGTCAGCTGTGCTTGACTTTTGCCAAGAGGCGCTGCACTGCAAAAAGTCTGTGTTCAAAAACAAGAAAAAAAAAAAATACAAAAATGAGGGGTATTTTACTTGAACTAAGCAAAATTATCTGCCAATAGTATAAGAAAATTTGGCTTGTCAAGACTTTCCAAAACAAGTAAAATTAGCTACCTTCAATGAACCCAAAAATACCTTAAAATCACTAATAACAAGTGCACTTTTCTTGGTAGAAAAAAATATGAGACCTTTTTGCTTAATATATTGAAAAATATTGTTAAATTAAGTAAATGCGAGTGCCATTATCTTGACATAATGATATGCGCTCTGCATTAAATTTCTTGAAACCAGCAAATTTACACTAAAAACTAGTTTTTTGTTCTTAATGGAAAGGCAACAATGCAACCGCTTGTTACTCTCGGGGTCTCCTAGCCGCTCAGGCAAATCATATGGTCTAAAAATGCATTTTTCCATCGATAACATGACATCATCGCGCCAAGTGCGTGCTCTTTCAGTCAATTAGTGCACATATATACAGCCCGACCCCTGGCCAACATTTTTTTAATTGTAATTTTGAGGAATTTATTTGAATGTGCATGAACTATTTCTGTTCAAAATTGTTAGAAATGTTTAATATCATTAA
Source organism: Nerophis lumbriciformis (assembly GCF_033978685.3). Taxonomy (NCBI): domain Eukaryota; kingdom Metazoa; phylum Chordata; class Actinopteri; order Syngnathiformes; family Syngnathidae; genus Nerophis; species Nerophis lumbriciformis. Next base: position 19,163,659 of record NC_084582.2, read on the forward strand.
ATATCAGTTTGCTGTACTGTGTCAACTGTACTACTATATGAGTATGTATTTTCTATTGTTTCATTGAAAATTAAACAGCAAAGTCCATTTGGCCGTTGTCCGTTTTAATTATGAGACACAATTGTGTCAAAGTCATGATTTTTTATTTTCATGCTTGAAATAAGAAATGATTACTTTAAAAAAAGCCGTTTATACTTGTGAGTGTTGATGACACAGCTTTGCAACAGTTGATATTCTAGTTTCAAGCATGTTTTACTCAATATATGTCATCAAATCTCAGCAACAAGCTGTAATATCTTACTGAGATCATTTAGGACCAAAACCCTTAAAACAAGTAAAACACTAACATAAATCTGTTTAGTGAGAATAATTATCTTATCAGACAGAAAATAAGCAAATATCACCCTTATTTGAGATATTTAATCTTACATAGATTTCAGTTTTTGCAGTGTGGTGTGTCTTTCGGCACTGGCTGTCTGTCTCTGAATGCCGCTTCAAAGCCTCGCTCAAGGTTTCCTTCTCTGGCACCAGCATCTAAAATCGTCCTTCTACCCTCTGGTCCTCTGCTGGGTATGCCCATGGCCTTGCGTCCTTCCTACCCCACTGTGTCCTCTAAACTACAACAGCATGTCTTTTCACAGAGTCTGCGCGTCTGCCTTTTTGACCTCAGCGAACACCGCAGCGCCACAGACCGATGGAGTCATTAGAGGAAGTCAAAAATATTGAAGTGGAGCAGATAGTCTGGTATATTGGGTATCAGCTGGAATAGAACTCTTGGTCTGTGCATGTTCTGGTTCCAGCAAGGAGATGTTATTATGGGAAATGTGGTTCAGTGAACCCAAGATCAGTTTTAAATTATGTCAATAGTAGAGTTGCGTGATAGACTGTAGGAAGGGATTCATATTAAATATGCGTCACTGTTTACCTGACACTTTTTGGCACTATCCACTTGCCCGATAGCAATAAAGTGTTGAATATCCTAAAACTTTGATCACAGTGTCAGTTGCGATAAAGTGGCGCTTTCCATCATTTTCAGAAAACAGTATTGCAAAATGGTTAACACCACCTCCTTCTCTCACGCGAGATCCACCCAGAAATGGGGCTATATGAGCCCCATCCCTATTGTAGACGATATCGATTACCGTATTTTCCGGACTATGAGGCGCACTTAAAATCATTTTTTTCCCTCAAAACTCGACAGTGCGCCTTATAGTCCGGTGCGCCTAATGTACGGAATAATTCTGCTTTTGCTTGCCGACCTCGAAGCAATTTTATTTGGTACAAGGTGTAATGATAAGTGTGATCAGTAGATGGCAGTCAAACATAAGAGATATGTGTAGACTGCAATATGATGGCAATATGACTCAAGTAAACAACACCAACATCTTACATGTTCCATTGAAAATATAGAACATTACACACGGCGCTCAAAAATCTATCAAAATGTTTTAGTGCGACTTTGGTAAGCTATGAAGCTGCACCGCTTGTAGGATTGTGGCACATTAAACATACTGTTATGTTTAGAGAGGGGAGATGACGGCTCAGACATCAGGGGGCTATATTGCTCTATGTATTATATATCAACAATATAATATAAATAATGAACAATATACTTAATAAACTATACTGTAGAATGGAGTGTGACTAAATTCAAGAGTGTGTATGGTGTGAGACTACGTGAAGAAGTTATCTGTTTAGTGTTACCGGGAGGTGTTGTTCCAAACTGAAATCCGAGAGGGCGAGGCAAAAAGGATGTCCGTAAGCAGGCGAAAGATCCAGGGGCGAGAGAGAAGTGTCAGCGTCCGTGTCCATGCGAGGGGGTCGAGATCCGGGAAGGCAGTCGAGATCCAGGGGGGGAAGTCCAAGGGAGCGAGACGCACAGCTCAAAACCAAGGCAAGGGAAGGAAAACACTGCGGGCACAAGACAAAGACCAAAGAACCGCAAATTAAACGTACTATGATGTGGGACACATTGTACACAAACAAATCGGTCCTGGCTTTTCAGGACAAAAGTTTTCCCACACATGTTTGAGTGAAAAGGAAAGGGTGTTGGTGTGTGACTGTCTCTCATCCTCACACCTAAGTCACACCTGGCCTTCCTACCATGGCATGCCTTAATGTTGGCTCATGCTGTCACCACCTGGCAACCGTTGTGCTCTGTGGGAGTGTGTTGTGCGTTTGTGTGTGCGTAGGTGTGTTTGTTTGTGTATATTTTCCGCGGAGGACAGATGGAGTAACCTAGTACAGATCTCATTTCCATCCCTCTGGCCCTCACGGTCTACTGGTGATGCTATCTGGGCCTTACCAGCATCCTGTCTGCATGGTTCCTGGAATCAGCCCATCCCACCCGGCTTTGCTGGCCCACCCAGCTCCCCATGAAGCCTTGGACACTTGTGCCCATCCCATGTGAGCAGCTTGTCGGGTGGTCAGCTGCTAGATTACCAGGTTACATTTTGTTCTGGGTGAGCTGGATAAACATCAAGTTGTTTACAGTCAATGACCATTTTGTGAGTCATAAAATCCCCTCATAAAGGCTGCAGGGGTGTGTTGGTGCAAGATTTTAACGATGCACGTTGTGCTTTTTTTTAGGACATTACATGCAATATGGTTTATTAAAACAAAGTAACAGCTAACCCCCCCGCAACCCTGATAGGGACAAGCGGTAGAAAACGGGATGGATGTATGGAACATCGCTCGACTACTGTTTTCAGCTTTAAGCAGTAAGGGCTTCAGCATTTTTTTACGCGTTCAAAGTTAAGCACATTTCTTTTATCCATATTCTCCCGTCGAGCCTGCAGACACGCCCACCTTGCGTAACTAAGGCCCAAATGTGTAAATTGTAAATAAAGGCGGGCTCTTTACTAATAAGCCGGGTTTGCTATGACGTCTTTTTTTTGGTAGTGTAAAAATGTGGAACATGTTAATGTCATTGAGCAGACTGCAGACCACATCATAACATCCTGTCCCAACGGGAATCGTGGTGTGGCAGCTGTGGACGAGAGCTTGGTCAGTTGGCTGATAAACACTTGCCCAGCTGTATAGTGGTTACACCTCTAATCAAAATCTTTATCCAAACGAAGAAGAAGATGTCATTGAAATCCGTAAAAAAGATAACATTTTAAATTTGAAAAGACCATATTCATCAGGCATTGTTTGTCATGGAGATGTGTGTCGCCATGATGATGATCTTTTTTTGGCTGGATTTAACTCCGTGGATGAAACTTTGTTTATCTTGTTAATGAAGACACCTTGATGTTATTTATGATGTTAAGGGTTCTGTTCAGTACAAATGTTTGTAAAGCTGTGATGCGTCAAAGGAGGCTTAGACAGCAGTTGGTGTGTTTTCGTGTGTGTGCTTACATGGGGGAGCCTGACAGTTGACTAACTCTCAAAAAAATCTATCAAATAAATTGATAGATGCTGAATTATGTATGCAGTTTTTATCAAATAGTCACATTATTCAATCATCCTGTTCCAGCTAAAATCATTGTAGGCATTGAACGTTCGTTAGTCTCAGGATGTCCTTATACGATACGCAAAGTCCCTTTCTGCTCTTGTCTTTCGCTCAAGCCGACAAGACAACAATGTGCATTTTGATTTTTAATAGTTAATACAAAAGGGCATTATGCTCCACTTATCCTCATCTCAATGGGTGTTTCTAAGTGTCTCAATTGAAACAATCAGATTAGATTTGACATCTTTCTGGAAGTTTCTTTCATCATTTTACTGTGTGGTGTACATGGCATCCAAACTTCAAGTGCAATATAATGTATCACCTTCCCTGGGCGCTGGACTTATGCAGCTTTAGAAACATAAGGCCAGATTTGACAGGGAACACCTATATATTGCTCCACCCAAAGTACGTATCTTGGATGAAGGTCGCTCAGTGACAGACTTTAGGCCCTGTCTACATTAAGCCGGATAACTCCTTAAACAAATAATTATTTAGCCTAAGCCCCGTTTCAGCCACACTAAACTATCGATTAAGGTTCCCCTCCTTGGATAATTTTTACACTGGTAAGTGCGCCGTGTATTTCTTGAATCTCCGGCTCTTAGCTTTGTATGGACTCATCGATCGTTTACAAGTTAGAGTTCAGAGAGGAAGTGACACCAGAAAGACTACGCCCCACACAGGAAGTGACGTCAGAAAGAACGCACCACAGCCAGCTTCATAACAGACGCTTGTGGAAATCACACATGAATACCTTAAAAGAAGGAAACGTGCGATTGCAGCAATTTCAGATGCAACACATCTCAGACGGCAACATAGCAATGTTGAGCAACGGTTTTGGATAAGGCCTGGAAGAATGGCAGCCTGGTGGGATATGTTCGTCATTGAGTGTGTTGTGCCAGAGAACTTTCGAATGTCCAGGTCAGCTGTGATTCTACTTAGCGAAAAACTTCGTCCATTTGTCGAACGGGAGACATGCAGGCTCCCGTGGACGAGGGAGTACTACGGAACACAGCGAATACATTTGGACTGGCAAAGCAGACTATCAGTTATTGTCCGCGATGTATGTCGAGCAATTACTCAACGTCTAGTTTTGTACTCCATAACTATTGTGAAGCCATGAAGTGGTTGCGGCCGTCAAGTACGACCGCCAATTTCAGCCTACAAGCACAGTGTCCTGACCAGATATCCAGATCCCTAGATCGATTGTTGTAAAATGTTTTTTATCACATTGTTTACTTCCACACATCCATTAACCCTTGTGTAATGTTCATGTTGTTGTTACTCAGCCAGCGTTTGTGGGTCTGATGGACCCCTTGCATTTTGTGGCTTTTAATGCCTCACAATCAAACACTTTTATGTTAAAATACTGAACAAATGTTTATTGGAATAAGGTAAACATCTGTTCAGTATTTTAACATAAAAGTGTTTGATTGTGAGGCATTAAAAGCCACAAAATGCAAGGGGTCCATCAGATCCACAAACACTGGATGAGTAACAACAATATGAACGTTGCATGGAAATTTCTCTGCCAGTTTCTGCATCCCACAGGGATTATTCTTTTGTGTTTCTGCACCTGCGGTTCCCACACAAGGTTGCAATATTGTTTGTCAACACTGTCTGCTCTCATTTTCTCGCACATTTGACCCTCTGATGTTCTGTGTACCTACACTCTGTCCTCCTCCTGTCTAGGCCTGCTGTGTGTGTGTGTGTGTGTGTGTGTGTGTGTGTGTGTGTGTGTGTGTGTGTGTGTGTGTGTGTGGTACACAGAACATCAATTTCCACACTTCTATTAGCTGGACATCTTATATGTAATAGAAATGTGCAGGGGAGGTGTATGGTGTGTGTTCATTAAATATGTATTCTGATATATGTTCACAGAAAATGAGCCAAAGCCAGTGAGTCTCAGTTTGAAAAATGAATTAATTGTAGAATTTTTCTTTAAATAAAAATCGAAAACGGGTCCCACAGACCCGAACACCACACAAGGGTTAAAGATATTATTCATGTATGATGGCTCAGGTGTGATTCACTACAATAGCCTAACAGCTTCTGATGGTGAGGCAAGCAAGGTTTACTGTTAAAAGAAATGTGGCAATAGGCTACATTGAAACACAGGGTAAGGATACACTTCCAGGTCAGAGGTAACTATGATTGCATTTTTTTTCGCGCATGCATATTAAGGCCGTGGTGCGACAGCGGACCGACGGGAGGGGTGTTAAACGGTGGAATTGTGCGTGTGTCTGGACAAGGATAAGGTTCGGTAAGATATAGCCTGGATAACCTTAGCCGGCTTAGTGTAGAAGGGGCCATGTCTACACTAAGTCGTTTAACCCCTTAAACGAATAATTATTTAGCCTAAGCCCTGTTTCAGCCACACTAAATCAGCGTTTAAGGTCACCCTCCTCGGACAAATTTTTACACGGGTAAGTGTAATTCTTGAATGTCCGGCACTTAGCTTTGTATGGACTCATTGATCGTTTACAAAGTGACTTCGGAGAGGAAGTGACACCAGAAAGACCTCATCCACACAGGAAGTGGCGTCAGAAAGAACGCGCCACAGCCAGCTTCATAATAAAGCGGTTTCGTAACTCGGAGCTAACCACTGGAAATATGGAGGCGAGTCATCCAGACATGCTGTGTTTCTCCTTCTGCTACATGTACTTGTGGGAATCAAACATGAATACCTTAAGAGAAAGCGATTGCAGCTATTTGGGATACAACACTTCTCAGACGGCAAGAGAACTTTCCAATGTCCGGCCGGGTCAGCTGTGATGCTACTTAGCGAAAAACTTTGTCCATTTGTCGAAGGAGAGACAACGAGAATGCGAGCTTTCGTGGATGTGATAAAAAAGATAGCGTGTGCTTTGTATTACCTGGCCGTCGAGGAAAACGGCGAATGCATTTGGACTGGCAAAGCAGACCGTATCAGTTATTGTCCGCCATTTATGTCGCGGACTCAACGTCTAGGTCCAGAGTATATAAAGTGTCACCAAAAACGAATGGACAATGAAGGTGAAGGCAAAAGAGTGAGGAGTGTCGTGACCAGATATCTCGATCCCTAGATTGATTAATGTTAAATGTTCTTTATCACATTGTTTATGTGTCTCATAAAGATTTGATTAATTTATGATGTCTCAGGTGTGATTCACTACGATAGGGCCCCACAGCACACTGGATTCCAGTTAATTGAAATACCACAACACTGGATATTGTTCAGATAATTTACATTTAAGAACTTGCACACAAAGCAACACTGGAGATGACTATGACGTGTGCATTTTCCGCGCATGCGTACTAGGTCACGTTGCGCCGGCGCACGGAGGGGTGCGAGGGTCTTAAACGGTGGCATTGTTGTGTGTGGACAAGGATAAGGTTAGGTGTGATTTACCCTGAATAACCTTAGTGTAAACGGGGCCTTAGAAGGAAAATGCTGAGCGGCCAGAATCTATAGCTTTTTTCATTAAGCACATGGAAAAATAGGGCCCTTAATGAGGCTGTTAGAATCTTTATTAAGACAGTACTTCTCAAATAGTTTGGCGCTGTAAGGTGTCAGAGGTTATTCCTGCATGAAAAATGTACAAGCCTGCAAATTGACGGTGACTCAGATTGTTTAGACTGACTGTTGTAACGCATCAATTTGTTCCAGCTGCAATAACCCAGCTATTGTTCACTCGTAACGTGACATTGACAGGCTTAATAGAGTGGCGGTTGCTCAGAGTGGATGTCCAACTTATGAAACACGGGCCATTTGTGGTAGATCATAGATCATACCTTGGTTTATGGCCTAAACAAAGGATCTTGTGAAATAGTGACCACTGCTTTAGATGTTCACTGAGCTATTACAAGATATATTGAGGTTTTAATGTGATAAAATAAACGTTTTCCCCTAATATTTTGTTCTAACTCTGATTTATATATATCATCGGCGGTCACTCGAACGAGTATGACGATCTTCCTGGTAGGGGTGTATCCCTTTATGGAGGATGCCTGTGCGTGACTGTGTTTTACGTGGGGAGACTGGTGCACAGACAGTCATCGCACGATCCTTGACAGAATCGGGTCAGGGTCCAGTGGCATGGAGTCCAAGACGACTGGGGACCCTTTTCTGCTGCAGCCTTCTTCCGCCATCGCAGCCGTTGTGGTAGTTCTTAAATCTACCGTCTTCCGCCTGCTCCGCCGTTGAGGTCTTCACCGTATCCCTGGCTAGGGCGCAGTCAGGTACTAGGCTTTTGCCAAGGGCCACCTGGGGTAACTGTAGTAAAGGGGTTAACCTCCTATTTCCCCAAGACCCCATAGAGGAGCCTCCACTGCCGGATGCACTTTAACGTCATGCCCAGGACACCCATGTATACTGCCACTCTGGCAGTCGTATACAATAACCTTCAGAGGTTCAACCAGACATGTTGTCTGCTGTCACAATGGGATGGTGTTTATGAATGGACTCTCCTTCTAAAGTCTTCCCAGGTACTATTTTGTCACCAGGACCAGCTGCCTGCATCTTCTACATCTGTCTCTGTGGCGGCTAGAGGTGACACTAGCATCACCTGAATGGATTAGTCTCATTGTCGTGGTAATTTATTGATGTTTTCTTCACACGGGGATAATGGGAGTAAGGCCAACTGATGGATGAGGCAGTTCAGAGCGTGTCTGCCATTGCGAACAACCACACAGTGAGCGGTCGGTCAGTCTGGTCTGCTACGAGCCCCACAGCTGATTTATGACATGCAGACTGATGGCTTTATGGACATCCAATATGTCCAATGACAGGGGTGTTCATAGATTATATAAAATGCTTGTTTCATGTCACTTTGAGCTCTTGGATGTCAAAATAAACGGATGTCGACACAATAGGTCATCTAAATGTGCACTACTTAATCATAGCTTTGATGCTGCCTTTGGATGATGACATGACACGCTGAGAAGGAAGATCTGTCTCATGATTTGATAACCCGTCTGAACTACAACACTCAGTGGCAGTCAGTGCCCTCCACAGAACTTTGCAGGACTTGATATCTGCTCTAAGGAACTGATACGCTCTAATGAAGACGCAAGGAGATATAGCCAATTAAAATCTAGGCCATCCTGCAGCCTAACCTCTATCTGTCCACTCTTGCCTGTGTCCTTTCCATGCCATTCTGTCCTCCATGATCCAGTACACTTGCCTCTGATTCAGCCTGCTTGCCAAAAAAACAGATTCATATTGAGGGAACAAGGCAAAAATTGTCAAGTAGGGAAAGCAGAGATATTTCAATATTCCTCCTACTTCTGATTAGATCTGTCGTCTTAGTGGACAAATGGGTCGCCAGTCTGCCTCCATCTGTGACGCTGACAAAGTAAATGCTACTGCTAATTCTAATTGTGTCTCAGTAGCTATCCATCTGCTGGCTCCTGCTAATGTGTGTTCTTACCCCCCTACGTTGCATCCAGATTGTCACAGGTCTCTGACATACCGCCCCTTTCCCTCCATTAGAGGACACCCGATCCTTTCACTGATGAAAGAAAGACAGCAGCATGCGCAGTTAATGGGCTCGTATTGCTTCTTACTATGACCCTGGATACTTGCAACCATTGAATTGCATTTATCAGTAGCCCTCTAGTCTTTCTTTTAACCTTTACTAAGTGTTTCTCCTCTTGGAGTGGTGGAAGAGATACTGTAGGTAGCAGATGAATGAGAAAGTAAGATAAAAAGCAGACATATTTCAGATCCTTCACAATTTCCCAGGCTTATTTTGTAATTCTATCTTCAAATGCCTGAAAAGCAGCTTTTTAAAAAAGTGTTTTGAGGCTTATTTTTTTTCAACAACATTGCATCAGCATGTGATTGTACCTGTTTGTTATTGATGTATGACTGTGAAAATATGTTTGGATAAAAACATTTGAACTAAGCACATTCTTCATGTTCACACTCTTTTGTTTGCTAAATTGCGTGCACAGACACACACACAAACCATTTGAGACACAGACAAACAAAAACGCCTAGTTTGTCTCATGTTTTCCACGCTTACAAGATATTTTAAGGGCGTGCTCGCCAACCCTTTCGAGCCAAACATCCCTGGTTTTGGCCACAAACCAAGGCAAGATGTATCCCTCACCACTCCCACTCTGGCATTTGTATTGTTATTTTATTTTGTAGAAAGTTTTAAAAAAGTGATCCGTGTTTGTGTTATTAGTTATTAGTATTTCTGTCATGATCCCACAGGACGGTTCAGGCTTTGTTCTTCACTTTCCTTTACTTTATCATTCCCTGTCCTGGTACTCTTGTTTTAGTACCATTTCCTGTTTGGTCTCTATGGTTTGCAGCACCTTTACCTTGTGTTCTTTGTCCTGCCAGGACTCTTATTTCACATTGTTAATTCATTCTATTTAGTTCCACTATGTTCCCTCCTTCAATCAATCAATCAGTCAATCAAAGTTTACTTGTATAGCCCTTAATCACACATGTCTTAAAGAGCTGTACAAGCCACAACGACACCCTCAGCTCAGATCCCACATCATAGCAAGAAAAAACTAAATCCATTAGGAACAACGAGAAACCTTGGAAGGGACTGCAGGTGTGGTTACCCCCCTTGGGTGACCGGTGCAATGGATGCCGAGTGAATACGGTTAATAATGTGAGACTCCTAGCTATGTTCCACTTTGTAATCTCTGACTGTTTCATACTAGTGTCATTAGAGCCGACTTGTACAACTATGTTCGAGTGGTTAGTGGTGCAATTAGCCTGTTGTACGTGTTTACTAGGCCTGTTGCGAGTCAGCTCCTTAAGATTAGCTTCAATGTTGGGTGCTCGGGCCCCGGGAATACACTTCATTATGGCTGGTTTACTAAACTGTAATTTCCGGGTGTTGGATTCCCCTATGACTAAGGTGTGGTGTCCAGTAGACTCGGGTGTAGGACTAGCTATAGTGCTAAATCTGTAATGCGTCTCAACCGGTTCACCGTGGCTTGTAGGCCGTTTAGGGCTGCTACAAACTGGGCTAGTCAGCTTGCTACAGCTAATGCTAGCAAACGTGTCGGCGGTGCCTAAAGTTACGGGGTTACTCTGCTCTAACTGGTATACATGGCCCTCGAGAAAAGCCAACCTAACCATGAGTAAGGTGCACGAAGAACAGGAAACCATACTCACTTTGTTTCTTTCACCGAGTCAAGTTTTTGTTGCCTTCGAACACAGGAGCTTCGGACCGGGACTGGCTTAGCTTCGCTAGCCTAGCAAGTAGTGAAGCGGTGAAACAGAAAGTGAGTGTTTTGTAAGTTTGATAAAACGACTAAAAACAGAAAGTGAGTGTTTTATATGTTTGATAAAATGACTAAATATGTTGGAGAAGGAATAACGAAAGCTGTACATCAATTAGAAGCACATAGATAGAAATATAGCACTTAGCTTTTGAGCGGTGAAACAGCAGCAGCGAGTTGTACCCAACACTCTATCCAATCTTCAGTGCTGGTTCATTATCTAGTGCAGGGGTCGGCAACCCGCGGCTCCGGAGCCGCATGCGGCTCTTTGATCACTCTGATGCGGCTCAGCAGCTTACTTGCTGAACCCTCCAATTTTCCCGTGAGACTTCCGGATTTTAGTGCCTCTCACAGAAAACTCCCGGGATTAATATTCACCGATTTTCACCCTTACGACTATAATAAGGGCGTGCCATGATGGTACAACATTTGGCGCCCTCTACAATCTGCATTAACAGCGTGCCAGACCAACACTTGTAATACAATATACATCTTCTGCTTGCACACGTACGTGACAGCAAGGCATACTTGGTCAACAGCCACACAGGTTACACTGACGGTGGTCATATAAAACAACTTTAACACTCTTACTAATAATGCGCCACACTTTGAACCAAAACCAAACAAGAATGACAAACACATTTCGGGAGAACATCTGCACCTTAACACAACATAAACACAACAGAACAAACACCCAGAATCCCATGCAGCCCTGACTCTTCCGGGCTACATTATACACCCCTGCTACCACCAAACCCCGCCCCCACCCCAACCCTGCTCCCTCACACATTAACATCACTCATTTATCTATGTTACTTATATCCTTACTCAATTATATATTCATTTATTTATGTATTTATTTATTCACTGTTGTGTAAGAGATACATTCAAATGTGTTACAAATTGCTATGAAAGGGTTGAATAAAATCTGCTTCTTTCTACTACTTTTCGGACATGCTGTTATGAGAAACTAGAAATATGTGATGTATCATATTGTAATTGTTTGCATGTTCAAAATAAACTAACACCAAATTTAAACATACGCCTTGAGGAGCTAATTGCTACACAACAGCTTAGCACACAATAGCACACAGGGTATACATAAATGTCCTTAATTGAACAATTTTCCAGTCTAAGACAATATAAACATGTTTAAAGTAATTTTAGTTACATATTACTTCCAAAGCAGAAGAGTACATGTTTCCAGTAACAAACATGTCCGCATCATTTTACTTACGCGTCATGAGCTTTACGTCATGAATTTTTGTAAACAAGGAGTGTCGCCAAAATTACAATTAGTACTCAATTTCAAATGAGTTAAAGACAGCATAAGGTAGTAAATAGGTTAGTGTTTTCATACATGCCATTGTTCCCTGTTAAGTATCTTCATTTGATTAAGCCTTTTCTAACACACAACAAAATAATTATGTATGATTTGTGCTGATATCGTCTTATCGGATTAACATTGGTATCAGACAATATTCAAATATTAAAAAATGAAGAAGTTGTATTGGGACACCCCTCACCATAGTATTGTGTAAAGTATCACAATACCTGTGTGATTCTAGATGGCTGAAACAATGTTAGCAGTCCGTCCACAGCTTTGTTATGATCACAACCTACCAAAGAGTAAGATAAAAACAATGGCTTTGTAGCAAGCATCTTCATTGCCTGAATTGTTAACAAGAAAGTGCATCTGCATCAAAATGATGACACGCTTGGAGGCAGACTACAATTTGAGTTAATTTTTGCAGTAATGTTGTTGACTGGATACAATTGCAAAGATGCAAAAAAGTAAAAGGATTGTCTGAAATGGTACCAATTCCTGAAGGGACTGAGGTTGGAAGTGAATGAGCATAGTCTCTTCTTCTGTGGCGTGGAAAGCTTTTCACAGGTGGAGCTACAGCCCAAAATTGTAAACAAATGTCAGCCACTATGCTCACTCCTCTTGCCAAACACTCTAAAAGCTTTTAATCATTTTGTTTGGTTGAACATGAAAGGGATTACACCATGCATGCCTCACTTTCTCCTGAGGTATTATGATGATATTACAGTGGATGAAAGCCTATTGAATTCCGCCATTACCTAACCGCTCCTTGAAGTCATCAATAAAAAGCAATTAATACTTGTATCACACCCTCAGTAGAGTAAAAGCATGTTGTAATTTGCCCAAACAGTACTCATAGTCTGTTTGAAGAGGATTGAAGAAGGAACCAAATACATCTTTTATTATTCCTGATAAAATACTAAATAGACTCAAGATGCGGCATAACTTAGTCCCGCACAAGATGTAACTGGTTCAAATCCCGCTTCCTCCAACCCAATCACACATGGATGCTTCACTGACCATGATGCAGACCTATGACCCATATCCAGTCCCATGGTGGCTGCCCGCTGCTTCCCTAAAGAAGGATGGGTTAAACGTGAGACAAAATAAAATATTTTCTTCTTTTTTCTGGGGTTAAAGAGTAAGGAGCTTAATGACTGACCGTACACGGCAGTAATAAAACCACCTCAGTCCCAGAGGGATACATTGTACATTTGCTGGTCAAGGGAATTGAACACGAGCAAATCTTCAGTGTTAACCACTTTGAACTGATTGACCTAAGTCTTCATTTAGTATTCATGCAGTAACCTTTATAAACTGCAAGAAGCTTGTTTGCATATTACATATTTTTTCAGACATGAAATCAGACTACTGACTGTATAGACTTTTTCTTTTAACTATTGTCAAAGTTAACACGTTAACTAAAAGTTCCTTTAGCGGCACTCATTTTTTTAACGCGCATGTGTCCTCACTCCTTTTTGACCCTCGGGCCATTCCGTAGCGTGGGAAATGTAATGGCGTTCAGTTACTGTTGATACGCAAGCTTGAAAATAGCGAGCAGAATTGAACAAAGAAACGGGGAAATTATGGAAATGTCAGATCCAAAGCCATGGCAAGTTGTTCTCTCGACAATAAAGACAATTCTATCCTCGATCGCCGTGAGGCGGCATCATTGGCGCACTTTGCTACTTACAGAGAGGTGGAGCTTCACTTCCGTGTTTGGATTACAGTTGAGTGCATTGGTAACATAAAATGTAGATTGTTACACTAACTGCTTTAGTAAAACAGAAAAGAAAGACGGTAAGCAGGAAGTGTAGAGTAACGTTTATTGGACACTTCAACGTCGTCAAAACATGTAAAGACACCTATTCTCAAACCAGTCACACACTTCCGGCTTCACGTGTAATATCGCTACGCATCGAATCCGGTCCGACAAGCAAAACAAGATGAAAAATATCTTACATCACGATCATGCTTTGTCGAAGATGTTTTGTAATGTAATATGTGATAATTCTACCTTAATAAATGTTTTCTGGTAGATTGAAATAAGGTGTATATTATTTTATAACTTGTTCTGAGTATTAACCCGCAATCACAGAATATTTAGCAGGCTGAATCTTACATTATAATAATAAATAGGTTAAAACATTATCATGCAGAGATATGAATAGCATTAACTTGTACAAAAGTGTACAACATGCAATCTACAGAATACCAGAAGCATTTATGTTGGTAGAAATATCACAGATTACATTACCAAAATCAAATCATGATCATAATAATGTGTGTAACTGGTATCTAAACATGGAAGTGTAGCTCCTCTCCTCTAAATGTAAGTGCCCCAACAGCAGAAATATACATTCTGTATTCCTACAAAATCAAGCAAGACAGCAATGCACTGTAATATTTATTTGTATTCTAATTAAAAGCAAGTTTATGTTCAATTTGTGTTGAGCTGTTTAAAAAATCATAACGTTTATAAAAAAATATTTCACAAAAACAAGATAATAGTCCAGTCATGGTAATAAAAACTTGAAAATTATCTGCCATTTACTATGTTTGTAAGTTTTACTATTTAACTAAAACAATTCATACTTATTAAACCGTCCCATGTGTGGTGTCTGTAGGAGTATTTTCATGCATATTTGTACGTGCTATTATAATGAAATTAAGCGCACATCGTTAGCTTTAGCTAATATGCTAACATGTTTATGCGTGTCTGTGTTAGTATTATTGACTTACAATGGTATTCTTTTTTTTTGTTTCAGTTTCATAAATTCCTAAAAAATTCCCCAAAACGTCACCGTCGAGTTATTAAGTCTGTTTAGCTGATTGGAGAGCGAGCTTCCGCAGCTAGTGGGTCCATGACGATGGTTTATGTTTTGTTTGATCAGCCGTTTTACTGTTGTGTGACAGTCATCGTTTGGAAACAATTAAGGTATGTAAATAAACATTCACAAACTCTTTCTGTGTAAATAATTAATTTCACAACGTATATATCTGGAAAAAAAAAATGTTTCTTGTAAAATTTAGTGTGTGCGGCTTACACAGTCCGGAAAATACGGTAATCGTGATTACGTTTTTTAATCGTTTGACAGCCATACTTTTAATACATGAAACCCACAATACTGGGAGGAGAAGATGAAAATATAGTCGTTTATCACTCACAATGTGATTTTTCAAGATAAATTGTTCTGCGGTTGTTATTTTTTGTCTATATTTAGTATGTTGCGTGCAAACTGTTCCAGTTATGCTCCAATGGCTGTGTGAAAGGATGTGATCGTACTGCAAAGACAGACGATTTAGAGCGGTGGTCCCCAACTTTTTTGTAACTGCGGACCGGTCAACGCTTGGAAATGTGTCCCATGGACATGTTTGTCATGAAAAAATACAATCATGTGTGCTTACGGACTGTATCCCTGCAGACTGTATTGATCTATATTGATATATAATGTAGGAACCAGAAATATTAATAACAGAAAAAAACAACCCTTTTGTGCAAATGAGTGTGAATGAGAGGGAGGGAGGTTTTTTGGGTTGATGCACTAATTGTAAGTGTATCTTGTGTTTTTTATGTTGATTTAATTAAAAAAAAAAAAAAAAAAAAACTTTCTTTTTTTTTTTTTAATTTCTTGTGCGGCCCGGTACCAATCGATCCACGGGGACCGCTGATTTAGAGAACTCTCCGTCTGTGTGCGTGTCAATATATTTAAACTGTCACTGTAAAGCGCTTTGAGTGTTTAGAAAAGCGCTATATAAATCTAATACATTATTATCATTATTATTGTCAAAATATTAGACGTATTGTCTATTCAGCAATTATTTTATGATTTTATAGCTGCTGGATGACCTTGTCCAGGGTGTACCTACCCCGCCTTCCGCCCGAATGCTGCTGAGATAGGCTCCAGCGACCCCCCGCGACCCCGAAAGGGACAAGCGGTAGGAAATGGATGGATGGATGGGTGGATGACCTAAGGGGCCGATTTAAAGAAGCTAGATGTATTAGTTTGTGTCTGCTGTTGTGTTTTTTGTATCATTTGCTTTTTATCTACTATATGAAAAAACATCTTTAATTAGCATTTTCTTGAGTCTAGAACCATCACAACACCACAGCGCCTCCCAGAGCACATCTTCAATGTGGTTAAATAAGTTATGTTGTCTAGTGTAATGTAGCCTAGAAAAAGTGGTAGATATTATGTTTGTGTGCTGCATGTCAAGAACATGACAAATCACCATATAATGCCCTGAGTGTGGAGGGAAATGAGTGTCTCCATGGTGACATCCGATATACATGCAAAAACCTCATTTAAATATGTTGATCTGTACCACTTATGCACTTGTTATCAATTGTAAACTCAGTCTTAGTAGATCATCCGCAAGGCGCACACTGGTAATATACACCATTGTATAGTTTGCACACGCTATTTAGCACGTGTTACTTGGATATTAGTAGATCAGGCTCGTGGTCTGCCAGTGAAAATGAAGACATAGTAGAAGGAAGTGGTGTTGCGAACTTAGCAGCTTTGTTGCTGTATTTAGCGAGCAAAAAGACCCCTGTTCATATTATTTTTTTAAAAAAGGGGACATTTTTCGGAGACTCTGACGTGACAGCATGTGTTCTTCTCAACGAGCAGTGAGTGCTAATGTGCCCCCCTCATGTAAGAGCACTCACAGGTGGCTCTGTTTTGTTTGAAAACGCCAAAAAGAACCGACCGAATACTGTTAATTTGTAGTTTTAAACTAAATAACAACAACTACATTTTATGCCAACATGTGTTTTTGCTGCTGTGACAATAGAGTTCATTGAATCCTTAAACATAAGTGTTTTGCTTTTCATATTTTTACTCACTTTTTCCAAATACGTCATAGCAAGTTTTACTAATTTGACAATGACGTCAGCTCACCACTGCCACAAATAGATTGCAGTCCTGTCGGAAACACTGATAATGAAAACTACTCCTACTACTTTTATTACTACAACATATTGTTGCTTTTAATCCTTGACAGATGCACTTTAATATACTAGTTACATGCTTTTTATCATGTATGGTAACACTTTAGTATCGGGAACATATTCACCATTAATTAGTTGCTTATTAACATGCAATTTAGTAACATTTTGGCTCTTAATTAGTCATTATTAAGTACTTATTAATGCCTTATTCTGCATGGCCTTATTATACAACCAGTTAGCCATTAACTAAGAGTCTTCCCTCAATAACCTCAGAATTATTGTTTATTAGTAACCCTAACCCTTATATGTTCCCCTAGTGTCCAAATAACTCTAAATTAAGTCTTTGTTACATTAATAAGCAACTAATTAATGGTGAATATGTTCCCCATACTAAAGTGTTACCTCATGTATTTATAAGTTATGCAGGTATTTTGCGTGCACCTCCATTCACTTGCCTCAGATTCAAAATACTCACTTTCTCTTTGGCTGAAAATGTTCACAGACTTATCTTGTGCTCTGCACACAATATTGTCATCCCATTTCACTGTGTACATTTCTCATGGGGAGGTTCTGAGGACCATTTGATGCAGAATAATGAGCAAAATGAAAGTGAAATAAAAAGAAGATGAAACTGCCCTCCATGTTCGTCATACCAAAGCATTTCCTGCACAAAGCCGTTGGAGCTATCATTGCACATTGAGATGTAGCGGACCTGTGGGGCTATAAAGCATCACTTTCCTCCTCTCCATACTCTCAGGTCCCCTGCTAAGTTCAGTAATAGCGTTCCAGTGATAATCCACACTGTTATTGTGCGCTCATACTTTGGCTGCTGGCTGCTGTGATAGAGCCCTCACTTCCTGTGCCACCTTAGAGATAAGATGATGACTGTTTTAACCTCAAAATGCAGCTTATATTTTCCATCCTCCCTTTGACCTGATATTACTCTCTGCTTCATGTTATGCTTTGCTGCTTGCACATATTTTTTTGACCAATTAAATACACTTTGTGGAAGAAAAAGAGAAGCGGAATCAGAATGCAATGGAAGTCGGAGTTTAAAAATACATAATACCTGGACTTTACTATCGCACTTCACTTTAAAAGACAATAAGAACTATTCATACCTTCATGAGTTACGAGTTACCGTAGTTGTCACAATTATTCTGTTATTATATATATATATATATATATATATATATATATATATATATATATATATATATATATATATATATATATATATGTATATATGTATATATATATATATATATATATATATATATATGTCAAGACTTGGACTTTGGTGTGGTTTGTTTTCCCGAGATGCATAAGAATTGGACCGGACATGGCGTGAAGTTAAATACATGATTTAATAATAGACTATAAAAAGTATAAACAAAAGGCGCGCACAAGGCGGGGAACAATCTTGGCTAATAAAACAAAACCAGCACAAAGGCAGAACTATGGAAAAAAAGGAATAAACAAAAGGCGATCACAGCGGACGTACAAAACAGTGGCTTGAATAAACAAAAAACTTACATGGCAAGAAAAGAGCAGCATGAACTATGACCTGGACAGAGTAAGCAGCGTGTCAAGAGTGCAGAGCATGAATGTGATGTCGCCAGGCCGACCAACAGAAAATGACAGGCTTAAATAGTCATGTGGTGATTGAAAACAGGTGCGTGAGTCCAAGACGTGAAACAGGTGACACTAATGGTTGTCAAGGTAACAAACAAACAAGGAAGTGCAACCAGGAACTAAAAAGAGTCCAAAAAATAAACAGCACATGGCCAAACAAAAACATGATCAACAGACATGACTTTATATATATATATATATATATATATATATATATATATATATATATATATATATATATATATATATATATATATATATATATATATGAAATACAACTTACTTCACTATTTATGATTTATTTATTTATTTTGGAATTGTATTATTTATGGAGTATATTGTGAACAAATTGAGAACAGGAAGTGAACAAAAGTGTTAGCAATTGCTACGAAATGGAAAAGGGATAGGATTAAATAAGATCTGCTTCTTCCTACTCCTTTTTGAACGTGTTGAAAAGAGGAACTGGAAATCTTGGTAATATGGAAATGTAATAGTATGTATGTTTGAAAACAACCAAACCGTAAACCACCTTTGTGATAAGTTATTTAATAAAATGTAAAAAAAAAAGGTTTCTTTACAATAAAACAGTCTATTGTCATCTATTTGTGTGTCTGACTTTATTTGTGATTCTCTACATACCGTACAGTATGACTACCAAATAAAAAAATTTCATAAAAAAAATAATGTAAATCCAGTCAATCTGTTCCAGACACCCACAAATATTGACACAAAACACATTTTATTGAAAATAATTGTAGTTTGTTTGTAGTTAGTTTTGTACCTTTTTGACTGTGAGTCTGTCAGTGCATCCAGTCTTCAGAGCCCTCAAAACACTAATCTAAAATAATACTAAGGCTATTAAACAACAAACCTTTAAGTTTAAGTAGCACACCTATACTGCAAAGCTGTAGTAGTGTGATTTGCTTATCATACGGTATGGACGATTTTTTTCTGTCAGCAATATTATAGACATTATTATTATGACTTTTATGTGTGAATGTGAGTGTCAATCTATCCATCCATCCATCCATTTCTACCGCTTGCCCCTTTCGGGGTCGCAGGGGGTGCTGGAGCCTATCTCAGCTGCATTCATGTTGCCAGATAATGTCTCCTAATAGGTGCCATTTTAGGGTCCTTATACATACACCATAATAACACCCGTACATTGAAGCCCAGTACGTCTGACTAAGGTAGCCGTAAAGTTCAGCGTTCCATCAAGAGGTGCGGCTTGGTAGCTTACCAAAATCGTACCAAAACATTATGAAAGATTTTTAGGTGCCATGTGTAATGTTTTGTGTTCTCAATTAAACATCAAAGTTTTGGTGTTGCTTGCTTACGGGTACTTGCTAGCATCATTATTGATCGGGGCTTCAACCTGCAGTGCACCCATATGTTTTATGTGTGACTGCCATCTACTGCTCAAACTTATCGTTGTAGCACATAAAATTGCTTTGAGGTCGGTAAGTACAACCAGAATCAATACATTCACTAGGTGCACCAGGTTATAAGGCACATGAAAATGAAAGTATTTTAAGTTAGCCTTATTGTCCGAAAAATACGGCAGGTGCTTTTACTTTTCATTTTTGGAGTGTTTGGGACAGAATAAGAGACTGTATTTATCTGACATTGACAAAAAGTCTACATGCCTTCAAAAGGAACTCAAATATTTATTCATCTGTTGTTTTCTTGCAGAGGCCTTCGACTTGGTGCTGCGCCACGGTCGTAACTCCACGTTGGCCATGCTGAAGTCCGAGTTCCCCGCTCTGGGAAGCGGAGCCCAAAGCTCAGTGGGGCAGCTCTTCCTGGACATGTCCCTCTACATTCTGGGCTCAGACTCTACAGTGGACCACATGGTGGCAGTGCTCTATGGCCGCTTTTTTCACCTGGCCTACCGCCGCCTACTTGGAGGCAGTGGGTCTGTATCTGAAGAGTGTGCTAGAGAAGCCTGGAAGGATTCAGGAGCTTTTGGGCCGTATCCCAAACTTATGATGACCCGTCTGTCCCGCTCGCTCTTAGCAACACGCGTCTTCCTGCAGGCGTTGAATCTGGGCATCGAGGTTGTTAATACCACAGACCACCTGCGACCCAGTCGGGACTGTGGCCGAGCCCTGATGAGACTGTGGTACTGTGCGCAGTGCCAGGGCTTGCTGGGGCCTCCAGCCTGCAGAGGGTTCTGTCAAGCAGTGATGCATGGCTGCCTAGGAGGAGCGGTTGAGGTGCAGCCTCATTGGAAGACCTACGTCGATGGCTTGGGGAGGTTGGCGGCGGCCATGAGTGGGGAGCAGGACATGGAGGCTGTGGTTCTCAGACTGCCAGCTATGATCCGACTGGCTCTCAAACACGCTGTGAATGCACGCAGCCGTCTCAGTGTTGTGGTGAGTCCTGCACACACACACACACACACACACACACACACACACACACACACACACACACACACACACACACACACACACACACACACACACACACACACACACACACGGCACGATAATAGCCCAGAAAACAGACTGACCGTAGCAGCTTTGTGTTTAATGAAGCTGGATTTAACAACTCTAAATTTAATGAGGGAAACAGTTATTTTACTGTCTCAGTGGTTATAAAATAAAATAATTCAAGCACATACTCACCAGTCACACTTGTTTGGACCAAAATAAAAAAAACACATCTCCTTAGAGCCAATGGTGTGCACATTTTGAACAGATAGAGTTATATTTTTATTAGTGGATAAAAGGCTGCACGGTAAAAAAATATATCATGCATACGATGAGGATAGCTTTTGTAATGACTTGAGGACGTCTGCCTTTGTCTTTTGAGATGCTGTTTTTGTCCTTTGGGATGTCTCAAGGAGTGCCATACACACGCACGCATACAAAAACACATCGGCACAGGGACGGCAATTTCTTCATATTATGTCTCTGGTTCCCTGTTGCATTCACATTTCAGCACAAGTAAACCCAGTTACAATTAGAGCAGACTAAAGTCCACTTTTCCAAGCATTCACGGTCCGCTTGTTTGATGCTTGCTCAGGTTAAAGCTGCTTAATAAACTGTTATATTTTACCTTTGTGCCTTAACGCCATCGCTTGTTTATTCTGCCATCTGGAATCCCACAACCAATACCAAATCTTGCGAGACACTCTAGTCCTGTAAGACACATTGACTTGGGAAAGTAGTCCCATTTTTTGTATTGTATTATCAGTCCACTATGCCAAAACAAAGTACGGTACGTGCATTTTCTTTTTTGCATTTTCTTAGGTGCCTTAAAAAGCTATTGGACATAAGACCATTTTGACTGCTAGTAATTTGACAAAGAGGGTGATATACTGTGGAATTCCAGAATCTCGCTACAATGTACAGGAAGTCTGCATCAACAATTAGTACCATTCTTTAAAAAAAAGAACAAATCAAAGAAGCTAAGATGCAAAAAGGTTCAATTGTCATCAACTTGAACATGTAAGACAAAACAAATCAAACAAAGCAGCTTGCAAATCTCCCTGATCTTAGTCAGGCCTAAGATGTCAGAGTGACCTTTCCTACATGAAAACAATGAACTGCATTATGGTAATGAACAAGTAGTACACAGAGTATATTTTATAGAATATTCTTACAGTTCACTACCCAAAGTGTGTGACCAAAAGTGAGGGTAGAAAGGTTGATCTGTAAATTGAGCACTTTGACTTCCGGCTCAGTTCACTCTTCCCCACAATGGTGTGATACAGCAACTGCATTACTGCAGATGCTGTGCTAATTCACCTGTCGATGTCACACTCCCGCCTTACCTCACTCATGGAAAACATCCCATGATACTCCTCCACTTAGGAGACGGCGTGGCGAAGTTGGGAGAGTGGTCGTGCCAGCAATCTGAGGGTTACTGGTTCAATCCCCACCTTCTACCATCCTAGTCACGTCCGTTGTGTCCTTGAGGAAGACACTTCACCCTTGCTCCTGATGGGCCTGGTTAGCGCCGTGCATGGCAGCTCCCGCCATCAGTGTGTGAATGTGTGTGTGTGAATGGGTGAATGTGGAAATAGTGTCAAAGCGCTTTGAGTTCCTTAAAAAAAGGTAGAAAAGTGGTATACAAGTACAACCCATTTACCATTTAGGGTAGATACTTTACTCCAAACCCAGTACATTTCACTCAAATGGAAATAAAAGTGTGTCCAGGGCAAACACAATAATGGATGAAGGAATGGAACGTTATTGTCATCCCACTTAAAAAGTACGAAATTACATTTTCAGTACAAATCCGTCCAAGAACAGAAATACAATTACAGGGTAAAAAGAACAGGAACACTGAGTCGTCACATAGCCGTAATAAAAAGGTAATACAAAGGGTAAACATGGGAGGATGAGGAGGGGAAAACTAAGGAACTAAACTAAACTCCTGAGTGGGGTTAGTTAGAGACCAGGAAAAAACCTTGAGCAAACCACATATACATATTACGACATACAACTGGAGACTTGCAACGAGGGGTGAGGGAGCGGACATCCGGCCAGAAGCTGCCACCTACTAGGGCTTCTGCTCTGATATCCGTCCAACCACGTGGGGTGAAGCGACAAAGGCATGGGTTGTGGGGTTCGTGTGTTTGTAGGGTGTATTATCCGTGGATGTGTATGTGTGCGGAAGACTACAGATAACATCTGTTCCGCAACCTTGGTGCACAGCCAGTCAGTCCAACAAAAGTCAACAAAGTGAGACAGGGAAAGAGTTTGCTGCACTGTCTTCTACAGGACTATTGAAGCAACAACCTTGCCAGGTTGCTTGCAGCCTGAGAAAACAATCCAAATGAGAATGTTGAGTGAGTGAAAACAAATGTAAACTTTTCACTCTGTGTATTTATGGTTCCCAAATTTATACTTTGCCATGCAGAGCAGATGGTGTCTCCAAAAGGTTGTCCAGTTTGCGATTGAGGCCAAAATCACAAAAGTCTGGGTCCCCCCAGCTCTGCCCGCATCCTCCAATCATTTGTGGCAGCTATAGGGTACTCTGGATGGTTGCCAGCATCTTTCACCATGGCAACGCTTACTCCAATCAATTATCATGATTCCGAATGGGTAGATATCTTCAACGTCCTTGACTGAAAGGGTCACCACGTGGCATTCGGCTTCTCCCAAGAGTCCGTCGTGTGTAAAGCAACAAATGTTCCGTCAGGACAGGTAGAATATCCCAAACCCGATATCTTGTCAATGTCATTGATAGGCCAGTTGTTAAATTCCATTGTTTGGATTTTGGAGGGCACTGCAAAAAGAGGCTACAAAGAGACAAAGACAATGAAGCGACATGAGAGACAAGGGAGAGGGAAAGGGTAAGCGTACGCCTTCGATGAGTGCCAGAGGGAAGGTGTAAACTAATAATAAATAATAAACATAATAAAAAACAAACATATTCCTTTACAAATAGATATTCTGACTATGCAATTAAAATGGAGCCTTAAAGGCCTACTGAAATGCGATTTTCTTATTTGAACGGGGATAGCAGGTCCCTTCTATGTGTCATACTTGATCATTTCGCGATATTGCCATATTTTTGCTGAAAGGATTTAGTAGAGAACATCGACGATAAGGTTCGCAACTTTTGGTCGCTGATAAAAAAGCCTTGCCTGTACCGGAAGTAGCAGACGAGTAGCGTGACGTCACAAGTTGTGGAGCTCCTCACATCTGCACATTGTTTACAATCATGGCCACCAGCAGCGAGAGCGATTCGGACCGAGAAAGCGATGATTTCCCCATTAATTTGAGCGAGGATGAAAGATTCGTGGATAAGGAAAGTGAGAGTGAAGGACTAGAGGGCAGTGGGAGCGATTCAGATAGGGAAGATGCTGTGAGAGGCGGGTGGAACCTGATATTCAGCTGGGAATGACTAAAACAGTAAATAAACACAAGACATATATATACTCTATTAGCCACAACACAACCAGGCTTATATTTAATATGCCACAAATGAATACCGCATAACAAACACCTCCCCACTCCCGTCCATACAACCCGCCAATACAACTCAAACACCTGCACAACACACTCAATCCCACAGCCCAAAGTACCGTTCACCTCCCCAAAGTTCATACAGCACATATATTTCCCCAAAGTCCCCAAAGTTACGTATGCGACATGCACATAGCGGCACGCACGTACGGGCAAGCGATCAAATGTTTGGAAGCGTACTCATGGTACCGCGTCTGGGCATCCAACTCACAGTCCTCCTGGTAAGAGTCTCTGTTGTCCCAGTTCTCCACAGGCCAATGGTAAAGATTGACTGTCATCTTCCGGGAATGTAAACAATGAAACACCGGCCGTGTTTGTGTTGCTGAAGTCGGCCGCAATACACCGCTTCCCACCTACAGCTTTCTTCTTTGCTGTCTCCATTGTTCATTGAACAAATTGCAAAAGATTCACCAACACAGATGTCCAGAATACTGTTGAATTTTGCGATGAAAACAGACGACTTAATAGCTGGCCACCGTGCTGTCTCAAAATGTCCTCTACAATCCGCGACGTCACACGCTGACGTCATCATACCGAGACGTTTTCAGCAGGATATGTCGCGCAAAATTTAAAATTGCACTTTAGTAAACTAACCCGGCCGTATTGGCATGTGTTGCAATGTTAAGATTTCATCATTGATATATAAACTATCAGACTGCGTGGTCTGTAGTAGTGGGTTTCAGTAGGCCTTTAAAGACTTTCTGATACAGTTTTTGTACTGGATGGTTACACTTTCTCTTGTATCCTAAACTATGTTGTGACCGCTGAGTTAAAAGCAACCTTTTCCGAGTCATAAAAAGGATGAATAGAGGAAGTGACTTGGATCATTATTTTAACAAGCATTTCTTTCCTTGCTGCAATAAAAGTCTTGCCAACAGCGGTGACCCGTTATGTGTGTGTTCTATTGCAATAAAAGCGTCAGGTTTGTTCAGGGCCCACAAGTGAAGTCAGGGAGAAGTGCCCATGAAATATGAAGGCATTTTTCTACCACAGCAACAGAGCTGGATGTGTGTTTGCGCTTGTATATCTGGTGAACTTTTCACTCTCACACCCTGAATCCCCACAGTGACCGGGTTTCCACTCAGAAGCCATCATTTATTAACTTGCAGGTTGACCTCACTTACTTCGCATCCTGAGACGCTTTCTCTCTCTCTCAGTGCAAGACCCTTATTTAAAATGAAATGCCATCACAGTTCCAGTCAGCACACATGACTTTAAGCTGTGACCATGACACAGATTGGTTTCACTATAGGATTACAGCTGCGACAATGTGTCAGTGCATTGCTGCGTTTGGTTTGTGTTCCAATGTAATCTTGCTGAGACATCGCATGCTCAGGGCTGTCGTTGAAGGGACGGACGGGACCATTGTTTCTCTTTCTGCTAATATTGTCTACCCAAAATGTCACCGGAGAAAATGATACTGCTTGATGCCTTCACCCCATATATTCATTTTAAAAGTGGGCATAAATAAGTGGATTACAGCATACTTACTAACATTTTAACTTAAGTAGGTTTATGTTTCAGCGCATCAACTTGTAATACAAATAAAGTGTGAGGATTGAGCCTTTTGAATGCAGAGCAGTGATTGGTTAACTTTACTTCAAGGGCTTTCCCACAATATAAACGGTGTGTCTGCCCAATGACGTTATAACTGTAGAATGATCGAGGGCGAGTTCTTGGTTCCTTATGTGGGTTTATTGTTAAGCAGTTTCATTAACGTCCTCCCAGCGCGGTAACAACACACAACAACAGCAGTCACGTTTTGGTCTACCGTAAAGCAGTTCGTCTGCCGTAAACAGCAATGTTGTGACACTCTTAAACAGGACAATACTGCCATCTAGTGCATTTGATGAAAGCACTTTTGTGCGTGCCACACAGCAATGCATCATCAGAGAGGGTGTTCAGCATGGTTAGAAAAATAGTGACAGAGAATAGAACAAGGATGGACAATTCAACCCTTAACTCAAGTATATGTGTAAATAAATGAACACTGAAATTCAAGTATTTATTTTATATATATATATATATATATATATATATATATATATATATATATATATATATATATATATATATATATACAATAAAAGAAATATATAGCTAGAATTCACTGAAAGTCAAGTATTTCTTATATATACAGGTAAAAGCCAGTAAATTAGAATATTTTGAAAAACTTGATTTATTTCAGTAATTGCATTCAAAAGGTGTAACTTGTACATTATATTTATTCATTGCACACAGACTGATGCATTCAAATATTTATTTCATTTAATTTTGATGATTTGAAGTGGCAACAAATGAAAATCCAAAATTCCGTGTGTCACAAAATTAGAATATTACTTAAGGCTAATACAAAAAAGGGATTTTTAGAAATGTTGGCCAACTGAAAAGTATGAAAATGAAAAATATGAGCATGTACAATACTCAATACTTGGTTGGAGCTCCTTTTGCCTCAATTACTGCGTTAATGCGGCGTGGCATGGAGTCGATGAGTTTCTGGCACTGCTCAGGTGTTGGCACCCCAAACCATCACCCAACCATGCAAATTTTGCATTTCCTTTGGAAATCGAGGTCCCAGAGTCTGGAGGAAGACAGGAGAGGCACAGGATCCACGTTGCCTGAAGTCTAGTGTAAAGTTTCCACCATCAGTGATGGTTTGGGGTGCCATGTCATCTGCTGGTGTCGGTCCACTCTGTTTCCTGAGATCCAGGGTCAACGCAGCCGTCTACCAGCAAGTTTTAGAGCACTTCATGCTTCCTGCTGCTGACCTGCTCTATGGAGATGGAGATTTCAAGTTCCAACAGGACTTGGCGCCTGCACACAGCGCAAAATCTACCCGTGCCTGGTTTACGGACCATGGTATTTCTGTTCTAAATTGGCCCGCCAACTCCCCTGACCTTAGCCCCATAGAAAATCTGTGGGGTATTGTGAAAAGGAAGATGCAGAATGCCAGACCCAAAAACGCAGAAGAGTTGAAGGCCACTATCAGAGCAACCTGGGCTCTCATAACACCTGAGCAGTGCCAGAAACTCATCGACTCCATGCCACGCCGCATTAACGCAGTAATTGAGGCAAAAGGAGCTCCAACCAAGTATTGAGTATTGTACATGCTCATATTTTTCATTTTCATACTTTTCAGTTGGCCAACATTTCTAAAAATCCCTTTTTTGTATTAGCCTTAAGTAATATTCTAATTTTGTGACACACGGAATTTTGGATTTTCATTTGTTGCCACTTCAAATCATCAAAATTAAATGAAATAAACATTTGAATGCATCAGTCTGTGTGCAATGAATAAATATAATGCACAAGTTACACCTTTTGAATGCAATTACTGAAATAAATCAAGTTTTTCAAAATATTCTAATTTACTGGCTTTTACCTGTGTGTATATATATATATATATATATATATATATATATATATATATATATATATGAAATACTTGACTTGGTGAATTCTAGCTGTAAATATACTCCTCTCCTCTTAGCCACGCCCCCAACCACGCCCCTCCACCACGCCCCCCACCCCACCCCCCACCTTCCGAAATCGGAGGTCTCAAGGTTGGCAAGTATGCCCATTGATGAAGACAAAGAATGTGTCTTAGGCCCCTTCTACACTAAACCGGCTAAGGTAATACAGGGTAAATCCCACCTAACCTTATCCTTATCCACACACACAATGGTCGTTTAAGACCCCCTCCCCCCCTCCGTCCGCCGGCGCAACGCGATCTCGTACGCAAGCGTGGAAAATGCGCACGTTATAGTCACCTCCAGTGTTGCTTTGTGTGCAAGTTCTTAAATTAAATTTAACTTATCTGAACAATATCCAGTGTTTCAATTAACTGGAATCCAGTGTGCTGTGGGGCCCTATTGTAGTGAATCACACCTGAGCCATCATAAATTAATCAAATCTTTAATGGACATGTAAAAGTATACAATGTGACAAAGAACATTTTATAACAATCAATCTCGGGATCTACCGTATTTTCTGCACTATAAGGCGCACCGGATTATAAAGCGCACCCTCAATGAATGGCATATTTCAAAACTTTGTTCATATATAAGGCGCACCGGATTATAAGGCGCACCTATGCAGCCATTAGATGGAGCTGCGCTAAAGGGAATGTCAACAAAACAGTCAGATAGGTCAGTCAAACTTTATTAATAGATTACAAACCAGCGTTCTGACAACTTTGTTCACTCCCAAAAAGAATAAACAGCTGATTTACTCGTGTTACGGTAAATCAAACGTTAGTGCAATCACAATATAGAAACACTCGAAATAGTGCAGAGCAATAACAATATATCAATAACTCAACGTTGCTCAAACGTTAATGTCACACAACACAACACACAAAATAAACATGTAAAGCTCACTTTATGAAGTTATTCCTCATCCACGAATCCCTCGAATTCTTCTTCTTCAGTGTCCGAATTAAACAGTTGGGCGAATACGGCATCCAACATGCCCGGTTCCGTTTCGTCATTAATGGAGTCAGTGTCGCTGCTGTTGTCTAGCATTTCAGTGACAATTCCTGCCTTCCTGAAAGCTCGGACCACAGTTGAGACTGATATATCAGCCCAGGCATTTATGATCCACTGGCAGATAGTGGCGTATGTCGTCCGGCGCTGTCTCCCTGTCTTGGTGAACGTGTGTTCGCCTTCTGTCATCCGTGTTCTACTGCGTGACCGATCGCCTTGAGTTTAAACTCTGCGTCGTGAGCGTGTCTCTTAATAGGAGCCATTTTGTGGTCTTTACATAAACACACAAATGGAAATGAAACGTCATATATCCCAGCATGCACCGCGCGCTTCTTCTTCTTCTACGGGGGCGGCTGCTTACCATAGAAGAACTTTTTTTTTCTACGGGGGAAAATGAAGTTGGCGGCTGCTTACCGTAGAAGAAGAAGCGCTTCTTCTTCTACGGGGAAAAATAAGTTGGCGGCTGATTACCGTAGTTGCGAGACCTAAACTTTATGAAAATTAAGTTTAAGTTTGTTGTGGCTCAATATTGGTCCATATATAAGGCGCACCGGATTATAAGGCGCACTGTCAGCTTTTGAGAACATTTGAAGTTTTTAGGTGCGCCTTATAGTGCGGAAAATACGGTAGATATCTGGTCAGGACACTCCTCACTCTTTTGCCTTCACCTTCATTGTCCATTCGTTTTTGGTGACTTTATATACTCTGGACCTAGACGTTGAGTCCGCGACATACATGGCGGACAATAACTGATACAGTCTGCTTTGCCAGTCCAAATGCATTCAATGTTTTCCGTAGTCTTCACTCGACGGTCAGGTAATACAAAGCACACGCTTCCTTTTTTTTTTATCACAGCCAGTTTTTCGGTAAGTGGAATCACAGCTGACCCGGACATTGGAAAGTTCTCTTGCCGTCTGAGATGTGTAGTATCCCAAATAGCTGCAATTGCGCGTTTCCTTTACTTAAGGTATTCATGTGTGATTTACACAAGCGTCTGTACATTTAGAAAGTCTGGATGACTTGCCTCCATCTTTCCAGTGGTTAGCTCCGGTTGTTGTGATGCTGGCTGTGGCGCGTTCTTTCTGACGCCACTTCCTGTGTGGGGTGCGGTTTTTCTGACTTCACTTCCTCTCCAAACTCAGTTTGTAAACGATCAATGAGTCCATACAAAGCTAAGAGCCAGAGATTAAAGAAATACACGGCGCACTTACCCGTGTAAAAAAATTGTCTGAGGAGGGGGACCTTAAACGATAGATTAGTGTGGCTGAAATGAGGCTAAGGCTAAATAATTCTTCGTTTAAAGGGTTATCCGGCTTAGTGTAGACAAAGCCTAACTGTCCTGCTTCCACATGCATTTACATTTTGAGTTCATTTCTGGTGGTGTTATGGTGCATGCTTCTGCCTTTCATTGCAGAGGGTATAAGTTCTTTTCCTGGCCAGGTTTGCATCAAGAAGAGTATCTGGCATAAAAACAAAGTCACACTGATTCATGAGATTGAGTCACTGTGCTGCCACCTGACAGGTAAAAGCCTGCAAATGGAAAAAAAGTGCATAAGTGTGTCCCAATTAGAAGTACAGCAAAATGTGGTGCACCGTCAGTACCAGGATGTTGCACTCACTGTTTGTGGCGGTAGAGCTTAACCACCAGGCATGTGCAGACATTAAATAAATAAATAAATAAATGGGTTATACTTGTATAGCACTTTTCTACCGACAAGGTACTCAAAGCGCTTTGACAGTATTTCCACATTCACCCATTCACACACACATTCACACACTGATGGCGGGAGCTGCCATGCAAGGCGCTAACCAGCAGCCATCAGGAGCAAGGGGTGAAGTGTCTTGCCCAAGGACACAACGGACGTGACTAGGATGGTAGAAGGTGGGGATTGAACACCAGTAACCAGCAACCCTCCGATTGCTGGCACGGCCACTCTACCAACTTCGCCACGCCGTCCATTTGCGGAACAAGTTGTCAAGCCAGGCAAAAAGGGCACCGAATGCAAAAATGCTTGGTAAAATTATTATTATTATTATTAAGTAAAAATTGCAGCAGGATATTTTCAACGTATATAGTCAGGGCCGCCCCACGCTAAATTTGGGCACTAAGCATTTTATTTCGGGACCTTCCTCAGACCTATTACAACTATTTTTCACACCTTTTTATTAATTTGAAATGATTTTTAGACTTTTTTAATCAAACCTAAATGTAATTTGATCCATGTTTTGTACTAAAATTAATTCATGAGAAATATATTGTTCAATATATTTTTTTTTAAATTCAAAACAGAGCCCCTCACAGATCACGCTGCCCTACCCCGCACGTTTTCTGGATTTAGGGCAGGGCAGCCATGTATATATTAACCAATACAAACTTAAATCATAAAATGCATTCATAAAAAAAAAGATGATGTGTACAGTAGACAAATGTATTATTTTTTTTGAGTTGAAGTATAAGCAGCATCACATAAATAATATACCACAATTTATCTCACCAAACTGTCATAGCTCAATATAAGATCCACCTTTTATCTAAATATATACAATCTTAAATTGTCTGATTTATAGTACTGTTTAAAAAATATTTGCCTGCCCCCAGCTTTGCCCCTCAGAACAGATAGCAGTGGTTCAAATGCTTTATTGTATTGCTATTAACTGTTGACATTTTATACCTTGCCCAGTTGAAGTTTAGCTCAAAAGCTAATACTGAAAAATTTACAGAACTGTTTTTTTTTTTTTAATAATGTGTGCTCTCTTACTAAATGAATTAAATAGAAACAAGGGATGTAGTGTTTGAGCCCCGGTCAGGGTATGTCCCACTTATTATTATTAATTTAATTGTTTTTGAGCACTGTAAAGCAGTTTGGGGAAGAATTCTCCCAATAACTCACAAAAACATAGTTGGGGGAATTGATTACAGAGAGTAAATTTTATGAAGTGAAAAAATTGGCCTCCGGCAGGAAGGGCTCTTTTCAAAAGGGCAGGAGCCTGAGCACCACTAAGGGTCTATCTGTGCTCGTGCCTGCTTACCAGCCTCAATCATCGCTATGTTTTGTACATATCGGAAGAAGAGGAGTGAATAAATACTACAAGTCGTTTGCAACTAATTGGTTGGGACAGCACTCCACTGTCAAAATCTGCACCCTCAGGATCAAATTGTGTACTAACAGAAGTATTTGATTTGAGAAGTAAACACTATCAGGTGGATAACATTTTTGATGATTAGTAGATGTCAAGATCAGTGAATATTTGCACTTGCAAAAGCCGTCTACAGGATGGACTCACCGGTTGCTCAAGATGCCTAAGCTATTTTAGTCATGTGTCAAGTACCAGCAAATCAAGAGGTCTTCTTCAACAGACTTATCACGCATTATCAAGCATGGCTCCATCACAATGATGGAAAGACTAAAACCCAGTGAGGCCATAAAGGCATTGTCACTCATTTTGAGACCACCATGCATGGTGTCGTGAGGATGGTTTTCCTGCTAAAGGTTACCACAATTACCAGGGCATACAGTACAAGCTTCACTGCTGCATACATTTCTAGAGACCATCAAAACCAGGAGGTGAGGCATCCTGACCAAAGGGTTTTCCAATATATGGATTCATAACGCACGCGACGCCCACACGGAAGCAGCGTTGCATTAATTGAAATCTTTCCTGACCCCATTTTTGAATTGCAATCACCTAATTTCTGAGATCAAGTCATGCCTTCTGGCTTCGACAGCTGTGTTCTTCACAGCTTAATAAAGCGGTGGGAAAAATGTGTCACCCTTGGCAGTGCCTATGTAGAGCAAGACCAATAATATGTGCCAAGTGTCACTCCTTTCAGTCCATGGGAAGTGGGTCAGGGGAAGTCTTAACATGAAAACCTGATCTAATATCTGCCTTTGCTGTAGGATCACCTATAATGTTGTCTAAAACCGATGGAGCAATGAGTACACCTTGGGTATTGATTGTGTTATTGATAACATTCCACACTGTATTTCTTCAGCAACCATTTCTTTTTTGGTTCTTTCTATCTAAAGTTAATCCAATAAAGCTATAAAGAAGATGTTTGGCTCGCAAGGCTCCTCTCAGGGAATTTTCTAGAGCCTGTTTTGTCTTTCCTGCACAAACCAGGCTGTGTGCTCTCACCGTATGATGTAAATATAAATTAAATTAATAAACTAATGATTTGAATAATTGTATTTTTATTAATTAATGTGCATTCAGGTAATTAAATTAATTAACAAAATATTCAACTAATCAAATAAAATGTTTCAATTGCTAAATTAATTAATATATTGAATTAATTGATAAAGAAGCTAATCGATTATCCATCCATCCATTTTAAATGATAAATGGTAAATGATAAATGATAAATGGGTTGTACTTGTATAGCGCTTTTCTACCTTCAAGGTACTCAAAGCGCTTTGACACTACTTCCACATTTACCCATTCACACACACATTCACACACTGATGGAGGGAGCTGCCATGCAAGGCGCTAACCAGCACCCATCAGGAGCAAGGGTGAAGTGTCTTGCTCAGGACACAACGGACATGACGAGGTTGGTACTAGGTGGGGATTGAACCAGGGACCCTCGGGTTGCGCACGGCCACTCTACCACTGCGCCACGCCGTCCCTTTTCTACCGATTATTCCCGATTAAAGCACCAAATTGTATTTTACATTACATAAAAGTAAGTATTTTAAGATGTTTCTCTCAAGCATGGATACTTTGAAAACGGTTGCACTTAAGAGATATTGCAAAGAATAGTTATTTAGTATTTTCAATTGTTATTATTATTCACTATTTACATAAATAATCTTGGACAGAATATTCCGAACTCAACTTTCCATTTCTATGCTGATGATACTGTCATATACTGCACAGCACCCACACTTGCTGAAGCTTTTAAATATCTACAACATGCATTTGACAGAGTACAAGAACAACTTTGCTATCTTCAACTGGTTTTAAATGCAGAGAAAACAAAGTGTATGCTCTTTACCACATCAAAAACTGTAAGATCATCACTGTGTGAGAACATTTTAACAAGAAATGGGCAACAAATTATGTTAGTATCTGCTTTTAAATATTTAGGATTTTTAATTGATGACCACTTGAGTTTTAAGGAGCACTTTCAGTATGTTGTAAAAAAACTGAAACTTTTACTGGGATTTTATTATAGAAACAAGTCTTGCTTTTCTTTTACTGTGAAACAGAAATTGGTGGAAACAACCTTTTTACCTGTTATTGACTATGGGGATGTGTTGTACATGAATGCTACTGCTGGTTGTCTCCACAAGCTGGATAGTGTGTACCACGGGGCACTGAGATTCATCACCAACTGCGCTCCCCTTACTCACCATTGTGTGTTATACTCAATGGTTAACTGGACATCTTTATGTGCTCGACGCCTCAATCATTGGTATATTTTCATCTACAAAACCATTCTGGGTATCACTCCATCTTATCTGTCTTGTCTTTTAACAAAGAAACAAGGAAGTCACAATCTTCGTTCAATGAATGTTCTGCAATTTGTCGTCCCCAAAGTAAGAACTGAACTTGTCAAGAAAGCATTTAGGTTTTCAGCACCGAAGGCTTGGAATAACCTACAATCGAACATTAAACTTCAAACCCTTGTTACATTGAATGAGTTTAAAGCTTCTGTGAAAGGACTGCAGTCTACCTTGTCTGTATGCACATGTGTCATGTGAGCAAGTTTTAATGTTGTAAATGTGATGTTTTATGTATTTGTTTACTGTTTTTAATGTAACCTTGCTGCTGCCCTCTTGGCCAGGTCTCTCTTGGAAAAGAGATCTTTGATCTCAATGGGATTTTACCTGGTTAAATAAAGGCTAATAATAAAAGAGACTGCAGACCAACTGGTCTAAAAGGGGGGTCTATTTAAAGGCTAGCGTATACAAAGGAGTTTTAAGATGGGACTTAAATGCTTCTACTGAGGTAGCATCTCTAACTGTTACCGGTAAGGCATTCCGTAGTACTGGAGCCCGAATAGAAAACGCTGTATAGCCCGCAGACTTTTTTTGGGTTCTGGGAATCACTAATAAGCCGAAGTTCTTAGAACGCAGATTTCTGGCCGGGACATATGGTACAATACAATCGGCAAGATAGGATGGAGCTAGACTGTTTAGTATTTTATATGTAAGTAGTAAAACCTTAAAGTCGCATCTTAAGTGCACAGGAAGCCAGTGCAGGTGAGTCAGTATATGCGTCAAACAGGTCATCAAATGATCGTTAGATACAACATATGCAAAATATGCTTCATATAAATACCAACTTTGACTTTGACCAGCATGCATGTTGTAGTTAGGGAAACCGGTATCTAAATGTACTTCGATATTTTCAGGGCTTGGGAAAGGATCCTGTCAGTCTGGCTTGTAGAGATGTGGTTTCATGTGATTTCAAGCAGTACAGCCACACAGTCTCTCACTTAACCTCCCCTCCAGGGACGTTCTCAGAGCGGTTCCCCACAGTGATGGACAGATTGACTGAGCACAGTTGAAGAGATGCATTACACTTTAAACACGTACTCCGCCGGCCTGGTGACCACTCATGAGTCTGACAGCCTACTCTCCGGCATTTTTCTGTTCATTTCTTCTAATCGGCACAACTCCAGCATGACTCAAAGCATGTTCAGAGAGAAAGGAGAGGGCAGCCAAGAGCCCCTGCAGCTCCAATCTATCCCGCCGTCAACTTCCTATCTTCCTCCCGGAGTTTGATGTTCTGTACATCTCAACATTACATTGCCTTCATTCCCTCTTTTTCTGCCGCTTATATGCTCTGCTGTGAGTGAAGATGCATGATTTATGAAGCTCTATTTTTAGCAGTTGCTCTGGAGTTGGAGAGGAGCAAAGGAGCGACAAAGACATGGACAGAATAGAAGACTGGTGGGTGGGGGTGAACCCAAGAGGACCAAGGACAGAAGAGTGCAGATGAGACATTCATCACCCAACCGCCCATCGGCTGAAATGAAGACAGGAAGTCGGCTGTGACACAAAGATGATGGATCTGTCCGGGACCGTAGAAGATTGCGTGTTGTTGTGCAGCGAGCTTTAATGTCACATCTTTGTGTGTCACTGACATATACAGTACACGTTCTTCTGTCTGTGATGCACTTTTGTCTTGCTGGTGTGCACACAAAGCATCCAGACACATCCCATCAACTCCAAATTGTTCCTCCACTGAGGAAACAGCTTGGTTTGCTGCGCTTGATCATCTATCAGAATGTTTGAACACAAAGAGCATTTTTAACACAACTCGTGTGTCCTCCTAAAGAACCCACGAGGTCCAGATGACCGACATTTCACTAACAAGTTCTCTTCATGTATATTTTGTTCCTGAAAATGGTTGTCATTTTCCATAATATCAATTAGTTTTGCAGTAATTGGTAGATGATTAAGAGCACTTGAAACGTCCCCATTTCATCGTCAGACTCGATATGCCACCCCTCTTGGTTTGACGGAGCCCATTTCCTCGCATAGACAGTGTGGATAAAGGCATGTAAAAATATTATTTTGATCATGTTTTTGCCGCACTTGTCCATAGTAACCAATATGGTTAAAAATCTGAGTAAAAAGAAACTATGAAAGAATCTGGAACTACAACGTGTTATTTAATTTTACATTAGTGTAGACCAGGGGTCACCAACCTTTTTGAAACCAAGAGCTACTTCTTGGGTACTGATTAATGCGAAGGGCTACCAGTTTGATACACACTTAAATAAATTGCCAGAAATAGCCAATTTGCTCAATTTACCTTTAACTCTGTTATTATTAATAATTAATGATATTTATCTTTGTGCAAACACTGATCATCTTAATGATTTCTCACAATAAATATATATAGAAACAGATAAATATCAATATGCAACACTTTATTTTTATATTTTCTCTAAGTGCACATTTTTCAAATTGAACATTTTCATATGATCACTTCTAAGACAGTCTTGTGAAATCACAATATCCCATTTTAACTAGCTAGCCACTAACATTTTTTAACAAATCATGAATTACTTTGCACCATGTTTGTACAAATATTGACTCATGTAAAATACATAAGTCAACTCTCAAATTTTTAAATAAATTATGTCACACTTTGAACTGGACACTAAATCTGTTATCTGTTTCTATGTCAGTTAGTGAAGACCAAGTCTTTAAAATATTTTCTTGGATTTTCAAATTCTATTTGAGTTTTGTCTCTCTTAGAATTAAAAATGTCGAGCAAAGCGAGACCAGCTTGCTAGTAAATAAATAAAATTCAAAAAATAGAGGCAGCTCACTGGTAAGTGCTGCTATTTGAGCTATTTTTAGAACAGGCCAGCGGGCTACTCATCTGGTCCTTACGGGCGACCTGGTGCCCGCGGGCACCGCGTAGGTGACCCCTGGTGTAGACAAACATGGATACTTTGCAAGAAGGCTCTAATTCAAGTTCTGAGTCTGAGATTTTGCATTTGAATTCTCTTGATTAAAAAAAAACTCAAGAACACTGTAATTAGCCTTCAATCAAGGACTTTAACCATCCTGTTTTGAGCCTGAAGCCGAGGCCGAGGAGTGGTAGGCCAATCCTGAACCGGCCCAGGCTGCTGGTCGGTGCAGCTGCAAATCACTGTGCTCTTTCGGGGGAAAACATCAGTAGAAGAGGATGCAAAATAGAATACTAGCAGCTTGCCTTCTTTTCTTTTGTTTTTGAGTGCTCATCTTTCCCCGTTTTTCCGCTTTCTCCCCTCGAGGGTGCTCCTGATATTTGGGATCACATTTGGTCTTGAGTCTTTTATTTGTTTGTCATGAAAACTTTGACCAAATGATCGCTGCAATTTAAACTCCTCTCGCTTGGTCCCATTTTACGCAAGTCATTTTGACTGGAGAGGCAGGCTGACCCTCTCTTTAGTTGTATTGCCACAACCTGCAACAATGCATCTGGCAGACATATTTGATAGTCCCTTCAACTTCTGTGAGAAAATATCGTGATTGGGGATAAAGACGTTACCAAAACACATGCAACATATTATGAAATTACCTCCAGTTTTTAGTAGGTGACATCAGCTGGCTAATGCAGGCCCACCCATATTTTGGTGCTGAAACATGAGAAAACAAATATAAAAGGACTTCTTTTTTGGGGGGAGAGGGGAATTTTACCTGTAGACATATTAGACATCCAACAAAATTTAAGAACACACATTAAGTTTTACTGCACATTACCAACTGTTCCCAAGCAACAAACAAGTGTTTTTTTAGATGCTGTTTTTTAACTGTAGGTAAACCCCACGTGACCCCGAGAGGGACAAGCGGTAGAAAGTGGATGGATGGGTGGGCCAAAGAAAAGGCAAACTAAATAAATACATAGTGGGGAACCCTAGAGGTAGTTGTAGGGTGTCCCCAGCTAAATGACAGATAGTTAATAGTAATGGACCCTCATTGGGTCCATTTATACACTCTCAGTTACATTAACATTGATATTATACATGTGGGCCCATAGATATAAATGCCGTTAAATATAGCTTTAATGTAGCAAGCTACTTTTGCCGTGTAGCTTGTAGTGTAGCTTGCTACAATTCTCTGCGGAATTGAATACAGGAGTTTGCAGTGATCACTTCGTTAAAGGTTTGTTTGAAATACTTCAACGTTTTGTATTTCCCATTAAGTATTATCTTGATATTTTATGTAGTTTCGGAGTTCTTCAAAAGCATTTTTGCTATGAGCCTTTCGGAAAAGCACCAACTCGGCGAGTCTAAATAAACGAAAGCAATTGTGAGCAAAACCTAAAAGAGTTAAGCTTTTACCAATGGCAGCAATCATAAGTGAAGCTTTCAGCACATACACAATGTTGAGATCGATAGTTATATTTTGAAAAGGACGGGGAAAACCACGCGTAATGGTGCTTCCAACAACAAGGCAACAAACAGAGTTAAAAAATCATGAGATGCAACCTTGCCCGAGTAAAAACCGATACCAAATTTCCTTGACCCAGCCACACACAAAGATATTTTTCCAAGCCTTCATTTACCAGATAGTTTGACATGTCTGGGAACTGACGGAAGGAATCCTTGAGACCACTGGACAAATCTTTTTTTGATAACGTTTAGAGATCCATTATATTGCATAGTTAGATTTTTTGTACATATCTGCTTTTAGGCCCCTTGTATACTCAGATAGTTTGCAAGATAATAGCTGTACGGTAGCCATGTTGGTTTGGTTGACCACCACTTTGTCCACTTCGGTTCAAAAGTGACGTGACTGAATACAACCTATAGCAAAGGCAGAAGCCCGGCCCCCCCAGTTCTGAGCTTTTTAACAACAATTTAGTTGAATAACCTTGTCCTAAACTGATGACAACAAATACATACGAGTATTTTTCCCCTCTTATCCTTGTGGCGCCCCTTTGTCCATATCAAAAACCGTCACTGACTGTAAATATATATGTCCCATGCAGCTTGTGGCACTATCATCGCCTCCTGAAATAGCTCACTACCAACTCTATGTTATGATAAGATTGTGAAATTCTAATTTTAAATCCACGTTTGAATAAAATTAGAGCTTTACGTCACATTTGACACACAAGTATGCACTCACGCGGCCCGTAAGACGTGTTTGTGTGTTTTGTTACCGGTGGACAGGCCCCGTCCCTCCTTCTGTGAAGCAGGCTGCTCAATGAAGATAAAACTGCGCAGGTATTTGTGAGCACTCACGCTGAGGCAAGCCTTATCAGCAGCATACCCTGTTGGTTGTGTTAGCCCATCCCCACGTGATATTAATATCCCACCGATGTGCCTCTTCCTTGAAGACTCCAGAAACAATCGGCATGGGTGGATGGAAGGGCATATGTGCTGAATCGGTGCCTCCCTGGTGCACACAAATCCCCCCCCTGTGGCTTCAAAAGAAAAGCGCCAACAAAACCGAAGAACGCTCCAATCACATTAATCATGGCCTGCGGGGGGAGCAGCAGTCGCTGCAGGCACAGCACAGCGGGGACAATTACATGAGAGGAAGATGTAGCAAAGAGGATGTACTGTGTGTGTGTGTTTTGGGTATTACTCCTGTTTTGGGTCCAACCTTTGTTTTTGGAGACTTTACATCCATTTATGCATAACTCTGTACGTTTACATGCACCTCGAAAAAAGCTTTCTACAACACATGTAAACACCTTTATTGATTGTGTTTGGCTTTTTAAAATGTTCCAGTTCCATTCACACATTTAAAAAACACTTTAAGACCAATGTCTTAGAAAAATGTATCACTCTTGAATCAACACAGTAGTTAATCCTATGATCAATGTTCATTACAAAACTAAATGTAGGATAATCATATAAATAATAATGAAAGTATAATTGTTTGTATTTAGTATATTATTGCTACAAATGTTTAACCAACACGTGTACAGGGATGCTTCACGTGTCTTTACTGTGTATACATTTGAACAGTGTTTATGTTGTGTAAAGAACATTTTATATTTCTAGGAAGCTCATCTTGTGTTTGAGATTGTTTATAGGGTTTGGCGAAATAAGTGTTCAACTTCAGCCTAAACCCTTTCGGTCTGTAACATTGTCAATTCATGAATGTACAACTGTTTGTTTATGTAAAACTGTTTGTTTATTTTGTTGACCACTGACCGAAGAAATAATAAACTAAACTAAAAAAAAAACTAAACTTTAAAAATTGTTATCAACACACCTATATTATGCCATCTCAGAACCTCATATATAGCAGCCAGTGAGGGGTTTAGGGGGTTGTTTACACCAACAATCTACAGGATGGTGGGGTGTTGGAGATTAGGATGTTTGGGTTAGGGCGGTGCTTCTCTAATATTTTCTGTGACGCCCCCACCGAGGAAGAAGAAAATATTTTGCGCCTCCCCCCACTTTCCACCGTGACTATAAATGGTATAATGCAGGGGTGTCAAACTCAAATACAGAGTGGGCCAAAATTTAAAACTGAACAAAGCTGCGGGCCAAGGTTGAACAAATGAACGTTTTAATAGGGACCCAAACAAGTTTTGCATTGAATATTGAACAAGCAAGGCTTATATAACTTTATAGTGACATGCAAAATCGAGTTTAAAATAATAATATTAATAATTAAAAAGTATCAATGGCATATCAAATACAATTTAAATACAAATGGAATGCCTCTTTTCTATTTGCAGCCTTCTGAGGTTAATATCAACATTAACTTTTTCCACAGGCTAATCAATTTGAAAATAAAATAACAATGACTAAACCAACCATTCAGGACTTTCAACCGCTCAGTTTGCAACACACTGATCTAATCTGATGTGCCCAAGCCAGATACCTGACATCTTTTCTTGGATGCTAGTTCATTGATGTCGGGGCTCAGGCTTTGAGCTGAGGCAACCTTCATTATCGAACGAAGGTGTTCATCAGTCATTATATCTCGTAGTCCACCCGGACCACAGTCTTGGAGGCGTGCCTTAAAGGCACTGCCTTAATTTAACGTCCTCTACGAGCTGTCGTCACGTCCGCTTTTCATACATTCTAACAACGTGCCGGCCCAGTCACGAGATTTGTGCGGCTTCTGTACGCACACACACGTGAATGCATGCATACTTGATCAAAAGCGATACAGGTTACACTGAGGGTGGCCGAATTAACACTGTTAGAAATATACGCCACACTGTAAATCCACACCAAACAAGAATGACAAACACATTTCGGGAGAACATCCACACTGTAACACAACATAAACACAACAGAACAAATACCCAGAACCCTTTGCAGCACTGACTCTTCCGGGACGCTACAAAATATACCCCGCTACCACCAAACCCCGCCTCCCCCACAAACACACACACCTTGTAGTGTCCCGGAAGAGTCAGTGCAACAAAGGGCTTCTTGGTATTTGTTCTGTTGTGTTTATGTTGTGTTACGGTGCGGATGTTCTCCCAAAATGTATTTGTCATTCTTGTTTAGTGTGGGTTCACAATGTGGCGCATATTTGTAACAGTGTTAAAGTTGTTTTTTACGGGCACCCTCAGTGTAACCTGTATCGCTGTTGATAAAGTATGCATTGCATTCACTTGTGTGTGTGTGCAGCAGCCGCACATATTATGTGACTAGGCCAGCACTTGTTGGACTGGATGAATAGCAGACCTGATTGTTTTCGGGAGTCGGGAGTCTCCCGGGGGGGTTGGCAAGTATGAGAATTAGCGGTGAATGCGGTGTTACCGCGGCGCCGTCGCTGTATATAATCGGCG
This sequence comes from Nerophis lumbriciformis, assembly GCF_033978685.3. NCBI lineage: Eukaryota > Metazoa > Chordata > Actinopteri > Syngnathiformes > Syngnathidae > Nerophis > Nerophis lumbriciformis. The sequence continues at coordinate 19,205,945 of NC_084582.2, forward strand.
GGCCAGCTCTAGTGTTAATTTGATATCGCCTCAAGGGCCAAGACAAATTACACGGCGGGCCAAATTTGGCCCGCGGGCCAGAGTTTGACACCCATGGTATAATGGGTCTATACAATTGTTATAGCTATACCTCTGCATAACATAATTTTAGCTGTTTGCAAATGCACCAAATCGTTGGATTTCAATATTTGTGATTGAATAAATAAAGGGTTTGTTTGTTCTCTATATCCAACATTATGTATTATTCTAATTGATCTTTTTTGTAACACCGTTAGTGAAGGAAGTGTAGTTGCTTTCCCCATATTTCTACACAATAACTCAGATATGGTAACACTATAACCAGTAGAGAATATGAAGTGATTTTTAGTCTAGAACATGTTTTGCTTTATTCATTATTGACGTGTTTCTAGCTACTTTATGTTGTATATTTTTTACATGAGATTCCCAATTCGTTTTATCATCTATTATTACACCCAAAAAATGTGTTTACTTTTACCCTTTCAATAGCTACTCCGTCTATTTGTAATTGTGTTGGATCCGTGGGGATGCAAATCTCTTTTAGGCACTGCGAGTACATACATGTGTGTTTGTGTGTGCATTGAGGTTAGCTATATTGTTTGGTCCATTTTTGTTTTTATGTGTACTCAAGACAGAAAGTGTGTGTATGTGTGTATTGGAGTTTTACTTACACTTGTATCCACAAAGAGAAAATCTGATCATGTGCCACCACCTTGGTAAATGGGTTATACTTGTATAGCGCTTTTCTACCTTCAAGGTACTCAAAGCACTTTGGCACTATTTCCACATTCACACACACATTCACATTCACACACAGATGGCGGGAGCTGCCATGCAAGGCCCTAACCACGACCCATCAGGTGCAAGAGTGAAGTGTCTTGCTCAAGGACACAACGGATGTGACGAATTTGGTAGAAGGTGGGGATTGAACCAGGAACCCTCAGGGTGCTGGCATGGCCACTCTCCCAAGGGCGCCACGCCGTCCCCAGTGGTAACATTGATGTCCTGTGTTGATCAGCTCAGTTATATGCTGCTGCTGCTCCGCCCGCTTTATTTTAAGGGCGGCGAGACACAATTATCCGTTAACATTAGTTGGCAAAATTAAGTCTGTGCCAGTTATCGTCAGGGGAAATTAAACCCTCGCAAATCTTTAAACCACCAAACATTAACAACAATTTGCATTTTTATAGCACCTGCATGAAGTGTGCCAAGTCCATTATCTCCTGTAGACAGAGAGCGGCTGCTTGTGTCTTATTGTGACATACATCCCATGTGAGAACACAATAGCATTTATTTAGGGAGTGTAGCAAACCAGAAGCCTTTAGTTAACTCCTCACATTTTGGAGCGTCGCGATGACAAATTCGAACAAGGCATGAACGTCTGGCGAAAGACACAATGACTTGTTTGTTATGCAAATCCAGACTTTCTTCCCTTCTCAAAATAAACAAACCCAAACAGATGACAATTTGCAGAGGAAGCTGTCAGCGGATCAGCTTCCTCTGGTGCGGCTGCTACAAGTGAGAACAAGCATGGAGGAAGTGGAAACACTCACTGACAGTCTTTCATCTCTCTCTCTTCTGTAGGTGAGTGGCATGTGTGGACATTCTCCACAGCGCTCCAGCCGCTCTGTAGCATCCTCTCCTCTGCAGCATCCTTCTGTCCCTGCTGCCAGCAGCTCTCATCCCTCAACCTCAGACCTCGATGAGACCTTGGGGGGGCTCCGCAGGTCAGATTTGTCTCTTTTGTCCTGTGTAAAGTCCCTCTCTACTGTTCTTTAGTCAGTTTATTTCATTGTTTCTTTCATGGTTTCTTCACACATAAGTGATGCTGACTGAGCAACGTAATAATGCCCAGCGGGCTCACTGGCCTCTGCAGCACAGCATCTAAATTAACAGCAATTAGAAGAGACTGTTACTTTCTCTCTCTCCCAAGGGGGCATTTCATCCACTTGTTTTCTGTTCCGGTCTATTTGATGGACAATTTCTCACTTTACCTTCTTCAGGGAGTTTGTGTCCAGTCTGAGGGAATTCAGCTTCTTCTACAGTGGACTAGGGGAGGCCCTGTGTAGCCGTGAACCTGCACCAGTAAACCACTCCCTCTGCTGGAACGGGCAGGAAATGACGGACAAGTAAGTCATTGGCTGTTTGTCTCAGTTGCACTTCAGTATTTAGGCATTTTGAGGGCATAAACGCTAGGGCTGCGAATCTTTGGGTGTCCCACAATTCGATTCAATATCGATTCTTGGGGGTCACGATTCGATTATAAATCGATTTTTTCGATTCAACGCGATTCTCGATTCAAAAACGATATTTCTCCGATTCAAAACAATTCTATTATTCAATACATAGGATTTCAGCAGGATCTACCCCAGTCTGCTGACATGCAAGCAGAGTAGTAGATTTTTGTAAAAAGCTTTTAGAATTGTAAAGGACAATGTTTTATCAACTGATTGCAATAATCTCAATTTGTTTTAACTATTAAATGAACCAAAAATATGACTTATTTTATCTTTGTGAAAATATTGGACACAGTGTGTTGTCAAGCTTATGAGATGTGATGCAAGTGCAAGCCACTGTGTCACTATTGTTCTTTTTTTAAATTTATTTATAAATGTCTAATGATAATGTCAATGAGAGATTTTTAATCACTGCTATGTTGAAATTGTTACTAATATTGATACTGTTGTTGATAATATTAATTTTTGTTTCACTACTTTTGGATTGTTCTGTGTCGTGTTTGTGTCTCCTCTCAATTGCTCTGTTTATTGCTGTTCTGAGTGTCGCTGGGTCGGGTTAGGTTTTGGAATTGTATTACATTGTTATGGTATTGCTTTGTATTATTTTGTTGGATTGATTGATAAAAAAATAAAAAATAAAAATAAATTAAATAAATTTAAAAAAAAAATTAAAATCGATTTTTGAAAAATGAGAATCGATACTGAATCGTACAACGTGAGAATCACGATTTGAATTCGAATTGATTTTTTCCCACACCCCTAATAAGCGCATTCAAAATGGAGTGCACTATACCTGGATGTTGCACTCAAAACGGCCAAAATGGTGAGAGCACGGTGCCGGACGTGTACAACTCATTCTGTCAAATGAAAATGATAAATTATCTTAACAGAAACTTAAAATTATCGTATTTAAAAAATAAAAAAAAATCATATATACCTGATTTGGCTTTGCTCAGGATCAGATGCTACAGTCAAACTTTATAATATAATGCAGTTTTACTTTTTAACATCGTACCTATTATGATTTTGATCCACTGTACACTTACCAGACTTCCTTGTGGTTTAAATAATAATGTATATTTTCTGCACATATTGCTCCACAGTCATATTTATAACCTACTTTCTCAGTTTGTCTGCAAACGATTTGTGTGGATAGGCAAATAACCCTCTCATTAAGTTAAAGTTAAAGTACCAATGATTGTCACACACACACACTAGGTGTGGTGAAATTTGTCCTCTGCATTCGACCCATCCCCTTGTTCACCCCCTGGGAGGTGAGAGGAGCAGTGAGCAGCAGCAGAATTGGTGATGTAACCCCCAATTCCAACCCTTGATGCTGAGTGCCAAGCAGGGAGGTAATGGGTCCCATTTTTATAGTCTTTGGTATGACTCAGCCGGGGTTTGAACTCACGATCTACCAATCTCAGGGCGGACACTCTAACCACTAGGCCACTGAGCCTCACCCACTCCAAAAATATCAGAATCTGTATTTTGAAAATTTAATATGGATTAAATTTATATAGTGTTTTCCTAGACACTCAAAGCACTTCACAGAGAACTAAAACCCCATCATTCATTCACTCCACATTCATAATGGTGGTAAGCTAAATTTGTAGCCACAGCTGCCCTGGGGTATAGACTGTTTTCTGCTTATATGCCAGCTATTTATTTTGTAACCGTCTATTTTGGCGAATAATTATGACTCTTATTGCTTTTTGATGACGCATTGGTAAGATAAACGAGACCGGAGCATTTAGACTGCAGTCGCATTTGATACATATTCAATTTGATTTTTTTAACGTTGATGATCCAGGCAATCTAATTTTCAGTGAATGTATAGCATAGGCAAATATAAGCTTTGGCTTCAGCCTATTCCTTTTTCGGTCATTCTTTTTCTTTTCTTTTTAATAATAATAATAATAATAACTGGGATTTATATAGCGCTTTTCTAAGTACCCAAAGTCGCTTTACATGTAGAACCCATCATTCATTCACACCTGGTGGTGGTAAGCTACTTTCATAGCCACAGCTGCCCTTGGGTAGACTGTGTGTGAATGTGTATGTTTGTTAATATGTATAATCTGTGCTGTTAAATTGATCACACAAAATGGTTGATTATATGACCGAAATAAACTCATTTCATTCATTCATTCATTCATTCATTCAATTTAAATCCACATACAAAAGCGCCCTGAGTCGGATTTGAAAAATTCGGAATTTCACTGTTCACAATGACCTAAAAAAATCCGATACAGGCCACATATGGGCAAAATATAGTCATTGACCTGCAGTGTGAACAAGGCTTATAGTTCTGGGCGCTGTATGAAGTCCAGATTTTGCAAGTTTGTTAGTTGCATTCATAAAACAATTAACCAAAGTAACAGAACGTAAATTTAAGTTTTTTTTACTAATCGAATATTTGATTTAGTCGATTAATTTTTGCAGCCTATTTGGAAATTTGAAACTAATACAGTCAGATTAAACCTTTTTATCTAATTGAGATGGTATTTGTATTAGTTTTTTCTTCCATGTTGACCATATGATTATATCTACTTGCCTAATAAACATTTATGTTTTTGAATTTGAAATAATTTTTTCACATTGTCTAATTAATCAATTTAAGCAATCTGAGGAGCCAATCGGGAGTTGAAGGACAAAACCTTTTTTTTGGGAGCAAAGCCAAAAGAACCGGCTCTTGTGAAAAAAATCTGAGAAGTTTTCATGCTGTTTAGTGCGTGAGGTTGCCAACTAATGTACTGTACATGTCACATATGCAAACGATTAACTGAGTGCGTTATGCTCCACTGACAAAAATACAACCAGGCTGCACGAGACCAACCACCGATTGTCTTTTTTAACATAATAATTGTAAACAAACGTTTAAACGCCCAAAGCAGCTCAAATACGATAAACAGACTGTGATTACTCTAACGATGAATTTACGATACTCTCCCGTGGCGTCATTAAGGTGAGCTCAAGGGATGCTTGCTCCGAGCTGAAGACGGGCTTACCCTCCTCTCCTGCTGGGTGAGAGTACATTTTGGCTCGATGGGACGTTATTAATATAAGACATGTTTTCACCTTCTTCTTGCTCAGTTGAATGCTGGTTCCATCATTCTGTCCTTCATCCAATGTGTCAGCCACAACCTAATTTGGTTTTCACATCAACCCTGCCCTTTGACCCATAAATGTCCGAACTCCCTGCTTCATTTTCAATTTGGCTCACATGCTTTTAAAGGGGAACATTATCACCAGACCTATGTATGCGTCAATATATACCTTGATGTTGCAGAAAAAAGACCATATATTTTTTTAACCGATTTACGAACTCTAAATGGGTGAATTTTGGCGAATTAAATGCCTTTCTATTATTCGCTCTCGGAGCGATGACGTGACGTCACATCGGGAAGCAATCCGCCATTTTCTCACTTTCGTCGGTGTGTTGTCGGAGGGTGTAACAACACGAACAGGGATGGATTCAAGTTGCACCAGTGGCCCAAAGATGCGAAAGTGGCAAGAAATTGGACGGAATTTGTTCAAAATACGAGGGTGTGGGGAAAGCCGACGAAATGGTCAGTCGTTTGTTCCGCACACTTTACCGACGAAAGCTATGCTACGACAGAGATGGCAAGAATGTGTGGATATCCTGCGACACTCAAAGCAGATGCATTTCCAACGATAAAGTCAAAGAAATCTGCCGCCAGACCCCCATTGAATCTGCCGGAGTGTGTGAGCTATTCAGGGACAAAGGACCTCGGTAGCACGGCAAGCAAAAGTGTTTAGCTCCAGGGGAGCTAAACCCCCTGGATGTCTTGGCTCACACCGTCCCTTATGCCACCGAAGATGATCAAGAGAAGAATATCGACCCTAGCTTCCCTGGCCTGCTGACATCAACTCCAAAACTGAACAGATCAGCTTTCAGGAAAAGAGAGCGTATGTCTACAGAATATATTAATTGATGAAAACTTTATTCATTACTCGCGGTTTTACGTAAATTATTATACACAAACTGTGTTTACCAATAATTTAGCTTAAAAACATTTATTTTTTTCAATCATTCGAGTACATTCGGGTAGTCTTGTGTAATGCAGTATTTTGTGTCTATTTAGGTATGGTTAACCTGAGTGCTGAAATCGTGGAAAAATATATGTTCTTAGCGCGCCTGAAATGGGCTGTCTGCACTCTCAAAGTGCATGTTGTTGCCAAATGTATTTCATATGCTGTAAACCTAGTTCATAGTTGTTAGTAATTATCTTATCAGACAGTGTTAAGCCGCTGAAATCCGAGTCTGAATCCGAGCTAATGTTGCTATACCTTGCTGTTTGTTTGTATTGGCATCACTGTGTGACGTCACAGGAAAATGGACGGGTGTATATAACGATGGTTAAAATCAGGCACTTTGAGGCTTTTTTTAGGGATATTGCGTGATGGGTAAAATTTTGAAAAAAACTTTGAAAAATAAAATAAGCCACTGGGAACTGATTTTTAATGGTTTTAACCCTTCTGAAATTGTGATAATGTTCCCCTTTAATGGATACAGCTTTTTTGAAGGATTTGTAGGGTTTAATCATTGCACAGGCACATTTTAGAGGAAAATGTGCTGCAGGTTAATACAGTCACGATCAAAAGTTTACCTACACTTGTAAAGAACATAATGTCATGGCTGTCTTGAGTTTCCAATAATTTCTACAACTGTTATTGTTTTGTGATCGTGATTGGAGCACATACTTGACATGCCATCCCATCACATCTGACATCACATGGACAAAAATAAGACCTTCTGGAGGAAAGTTCTGTGGTTAAGCATGGTGGTGGTAGTATTATGCTCTGGGCCTGTTTTGCTGCCAATGGAACTGGTGCTTTACAGAGAGTAAATGGGACAATGAAAAAGGAGGATTACCTCCAAATTCTTCAGGACAACCCAAAATCATCAGCCCGGAGGTTGGGTCTTGGCCGCAGTTGGGTGTTCCAACAGGACAATGACCCCAAACACACGTCAAAAGTGGTAAAGGAATGGCTAGAATTAAGGTTTTAGAATGGCCTTTCAAAAGTCCTGACTTAAACGTGTGGACAATGCTGAAGAAACAAGTCCATGTCAGAAAACCAACACATTTAGCTGAACTGCACCAATTTTGTCAAGAGGAGTGGTCAAAAACTCAACCAGAAGCTTGCCAGAAGCTTGTGGATGGCTACCAAAATCACCTTCCATCCATTCATCCATCCATCTTCTTCCGCTTATCCAAGGTCGGGTCGCGGGGGCAGCAGCCTAAGCAGGGAAGCCCAGACTTCCCTCTCCCCAGCCACTTCGTCCAGCTCCTCCCGGGGGATCCCGAGGCGTTCCCAGGCCAGCTGGGATATATAGTCTTCCCAACGTGTCCTGGGTCTTCCCCGTGGCCTCCTACCGGTCGGACGTGCCCTAAACACCTCCCTAGGGAGGCGTTCGGGTGGCATCCTGACCAGATGCCCGAACCACCTCATCTGGCTCCTCTCGATGTGGAGGAGCAGCGGCTTTACTTTGAGCTCCCCCCGGATGACAGAGCTTTTCACCCTATCTCTAAGGGAGAGCCCCGCCACCCGGCGGAGGAAACTCATTTCGGCCGCTTGTACCCGTGATCTTGTCCTTTCGGTCATGACCCAAAGCTCATGACCATAGGTGAGGATGGGAACGTAGATCGACCGGTAAATCGAGAGCTTTGCCTTCCGGCTCAGCTCCTTCTTCACCACAACGGATTGATACAGCGTCCGCATTACTGAAGACGCCGCACCGATCCGCCTGTCGATCTCACAATCCACTCTTCCCTCACTCGTGAACAAGACTCCGAGGTACTTGAACTCCTCCACTTGGGGCAAGATCTCCTCCCCAACCCGGAGATAGCACTCCACCCTTTTCCGGGCGAGAACCATGGACTCGGACTTGGAGGTGCTGATTCCCATCCCAGTCACTTCACACTCTGCTGCGAACCGATCCAGCGAGAGCTGAAGATCTTGGCCAGATGAAGCCATCAGGACCACATCATCTGCAAAAAGCAGTGACCTAATCCTGCAGCCACCAAACCAGATACCCTCAACGCAGGGCCGGCCCGTGGCATAGGCCGTATAGGCAAATGCTAAGGGCGCCGTCCATCAGGGGGCGCCACGCCAGTTCCACAAATGTTGGAGAAAAAAATAAAATAAAATTGATACTATTATTTCTAAATACAAAAAATAATCTCACATTAATTAAAATGCAAAGTAAAGCCTATTTAATAGAAACATTATTTGTAACAACATTACGCAGCCCCCCTCCCCCCGCACGGTGCGCCCCCTCCCTTCCCGTATCATGACTCTTTTTGGACGTCACCACATCAAACAATCAACACAAGATGTCAAAACGGCCAAAACTGTCAGGTGCCCAGGGAAGAAAAAAGAGAAAAGAGGAGGAGAAACGAGAAAAGACAGAGGTAGCAGGTATGCCTACATGAAATTATTTGTCTGTTACAGAATGTGATAGTAACCTGGCTTTTTAGCATTAAGCTAATGTTACATGATTCGGCAATTGCTAATCAATAAATAGCTAGTTCTGTTTTAACGTCGGGTTAATATTGTGGAGGGGGCTAAATTGTTATGGAAAATAATAATGTAACGTTAGGTAATTACAGTACTCCCACCTTACATTCCTCAGGGACATTTGTATTAGATCTTTTAAGCAGGTGTTTTTTGTTTACACTGTTATTGCCTTCTGGTTAGCTAATGTTTGCCCTGCAGGTAATAGTCACTTTTCCACCTCTTTATATATTCAGAGGTGGGTAGAGTAGCCAGAAATTGTACTCAAGTAAGAGTACTGTTACTTTAGAGATTTATTACTCAAGTAAAAGTAAGGAGTAGTCACCCAAATATATACTTGAGTAAAAGTAAAAAGTATGTTGTGAAAAAACTACTCAAGTACTGAGTAACTGATGAGTAACGTACACACACACACATATACATATATATATATATATATATATATATATATATATATATATATATATATATATATATATATATATATATATATACACATATACATATATATATATATATATATATATATACATATATATATATATATATATGTCTGACAGACCAAAACAAACAAAGCGTGCATTAACAGATCGATAAAAATTAGTAGCGAGTAGCGAGCTGAATGTAGATAAAAGTAGCGGAGTAAAAGTAGCGTTCCTTCTCTATAAATATACTTAAGTAAAAGTAAAAGTATGTTGCATTAAAACTACTCTTAGAAGTACAATTTATCCCAAAAGTTACTCAAGTAGATGTAACGGAGTAAATGTAGCGCGTTACTACCCACCTCTGTATATATTAGGTATAGTTGTAAGTAAAAAAAAAAAAAAAGGTCAAAGACAAAGCTATTCGGTTTCTTGTGAGTATATACACTTCACTGTCGATGTGGGGGGGCGCCACCTAAAATCTTGCCTTGGGCGCCAGATTGTTTAGGGCCGGGCCTGCCTCAACGCCCTGACTGCGCCTAGAAATTCTGTCCATAAAGGTTATGAACAGAATCGGTGACAAAGGGCAGCCCTGGCGGAGACCAACCCTCACTGGAAACGGGTCCGACTTACTGCCAGCAATGCGGACCAAGCTCTGACACTGATTATACAGGGAGCGAACCGCCACAATAAGACAGTTCGTTACCCCATACTCTCTGAGCACTCCCCACAGGACTTCCTGGGGTACACGGTCGAATGCCTTCTCCAAGTCCACAAAGCACATGTAGACTGGTTGGGCAAACTCCCATGCACCCTCAAAGACCCTGCCGAGAGTATAGAGCTGGTCCACAGTTCCACGACCAGGACGAAAACCACACTGTTCCTCCTGAATCCGAGGTTCGACTATCCGGCGTAGCCTCCTCTCCAGTACACCCGAATAGACCTTACCGGGAAGGCTGAGGAGTGTGATCCCACGATAGTGGGAACACACCCTCCGGTTCCCCTTCTTAAAGAGAGGAAAGCACCTTATTGCAGTGAAACTTGCCAAGGGATATGTAACCAAATATTAACATTGTTGTATGTATACTTTTGACCCAGCAGATTTGGTCACATTTTCAGTAGACCCATAATAAATTCATAAAAGAACCAAACTTCATGAATGTTTTTTTGTGACCAACAAGTATGTGCTCCAATCACTCTATCACAAAAAAATAAGAGTTGTAGAAATTATTGGAAACTCAAGACAACCATGACATTATGTTCTTTACAAGTGTATGTAAACTTTTGATTGCAACTGTATTTTAGCTCTTGTTCAAGAGGGCAGCCGCGGTGAGAGACGCTGTCTCAAAGATAGAGACACAGTTTGAAGAGGTGCTGGTGAGGGGTAGGGAAGTCCTGGGGGGCCGATTACAAGTCGGACCGAACGGTGTGATAGGAACGTGTAGGGAGGCTGCAGAGGAGAGAACGATGGAGAGATTACAATACCTCCCGGCGAGCAATCCTCAGTGTCACCTCATAGGGCATGTGCCTGCAAAAGAACAGTAGATTTGTTCCCCGTCTTCCTCCATTATCATCCCTGATAGGATCTTCTTCTGTCCGTATTTGTTTCATGCAGTTAAATTTAGACTGTACTGGGTAGGAGGGAATGTTTGCAATACTTCAAGTTAAATATGGGGCTTTTTGTCAGGCGTGTTTACCATCCCAGTTGGAGCTAAGATCAGAAGAGCAACCTTTTTCCGCACATCAAACAGCGTCACGCTGATAAGCGGCATAACAGATGTGAGGATGCGTCAACTCCGTGCACTACATATCTACCCCCGCATACGTGTGAGCGATAAATGATGGAGGGAAAGATGCTCTTTTTAGACGTTTACTATCTAAGCAACATAGAAGCAGAGGCAGACTTACAAACAGGCAAACAAGGGCAGTTGCCAGCCCCGAACTGCCCCCAAACATCTCATAAAAATCGATAAATTTATTTCACTTTTCTTCTGTTTAAAACAATTTTTTTTGTCTTGTGCGTTTAAAATTCATAAAAACGCCGTCAGTCATGATTGTATGTGCAGACTTTATGAAAATGTGTCACGACGTGGACTATGGAGGGTGTGTTTTCCCGAGATTCAATAAAAGTTGAGCGGACATGGCGTGAAGGTAAGGACATATTTATTCTAACAAAGTACAAACAAAAGGGTACAAACAAAAGGCGCGCACAAGGCGGAGATAAAAATTGACTATGAAACAAAACCAACACTTAGACAGAAACTATGGACATGAAAAACTACACTTACTGTGACGTGAAAAAACAAACATGTGGCATGGCATGAAGCATAAACTAGGGAATAAACAGGGGCATGATAATGACAGAGGTAATGTCGCCAGACAGACTAACAGAAAAGGACAGGCTTAAATACTAGTGACATGATTGATGACAGGTGTGTGAGTCCGAACGTGAAAACTGGTGCAACTAATGGGTTGGCAAGGGAGTGAAAACAGGAACTAAAAAGAGTCCAAAAACCAAAACAGAACATAACTTAAACAAAACATGATCACAGACATGACACAATGAACCAAATTTATCAAAGTGGAGTAGAGAAGAGGATAAAGCAAAAACAAAAAGCATGTTTTATTAGCACTGTCCAAGGTGTTTTGCCGCAGTTACTTTGCAAAAGTAATCTGATTACACTTCTAAAAAGTGACTTAATCAGTAAAGTATACTGAAGAAAAATATTAGCACAACACTTTTATTTTTGCTCCCATTTTTTATGAGTTGAACTCAAAGATCTAAAACTTTTGCTATCCACACAAAATACCTATTCCTCTCAAATATTGTTCACAAATCCATCCTACCTCACAAGTGTGGCATATCAAGATGCTGATTAAACAGCATGATTATTGCACAGGTGTGCCTTGGGCCACCCATGACAAAAGGCCACTCTGAAATGTGCAGTTTTGCTTTATTGGAGGTCTGGGGGGTTCAGAAAAGCAGTCAGTATCTGTGCAACACATCTGCTTCGCATAGAGTTGATCAGGTTGTTGATTGTGGCCTGTGGAATGTTGGTCCACTCCTCTTCAATGGAAGTGGAACACGCTGTCGTATACGCCGATCCACAGCATCCCAAACATGCTCAATGGGTGACATGTCCGGTGAGTATGCTGGACAAGCAAGAACTGGGATGTTTTCAGCTTCCAGGAATTCTGTACAGGTCCTTGCAACATGAAGTGATGGTCATTCACTTGCGTTCGTTGTCCATAACATATGCCTGTCCATACCATAACATCAGCAAACCGCTCTCCCACACGACGCCACACGCTGTCGTCTGCCACCTGCCCCGAACAGTAAAAAAACAGGATTCATTTGTGAAGAGAACAGCTCTCCAATGTGCCAGACGCCATCACATGTGAACATTTGTCCACTCAAGTTGGTCACGACGTGGAACGGAACTCAGGTGGAGACCCCGATGAGGTCAACGTGCATGCGGATGAGCTTCCCTGAGACGGTTTATGCAGGCATTTTTTGGTTATGCAAACCAATCGTTGCAGCAGCTGTCCGGGTGGCTGGTCTCAGACGATCATGGAGGTGCGCCTGCTGGATGTGGAGGGCCTGTGCTGGTGTGACTACACGTGGTCTGTGGTTGTGAAGCCGATGGGATGTACTGCCAAATTCTCTGAAACGCCTTTGGAGATGGCTTATGGTAGAGAACTGAACATTCCATTCACGGGCAACATTTCTGGTGGATTTCCTGCAGTTAGCATGCCGACTGCACGCTCCCCCAAAATTTGCGACATTTGTGGCATTGTGCTGTGTGATAAAACTACAGATTTCAGAGTGTCCTTTTATTGTGGGCAGCCTAAGGAACACCTGTGCAATGATTGTGCTGTTTAATCAGCATCTTGATATGTCACACCTGTGAGTTGGGATGGATTATCTTGGCAAAGAAGAAATACTGACGAACACAGATTTAGACAGATTTGTGAACAATATTTGAGAGGAATAGGTATTTTGTGTATATAGTAAAAGTTTTAGATCTTTGAGTTCAACTTGTGAAAAATCGGAGCAAAAACAAAAGTGTATATTATTGTTCAGTTTAACTAAATTAGATTAATTTATTTGTTAAATTTTGTTGCCAGCAGAGTGTACAACAGACCATACATTTTTTTAACTTTAGCTGACAAAAAGTCAAAATAATGGCTTTATTTTAGTCATCTCTCTTCACAATAGGTAGGTAGGTCTTTATTGTCATTGCACAAGTACAACAAAACTTTGTTTTCAGCACAAACCATTTCAAGATTAAACAAACAAACAGTGTACAGGGTTGCAGAACAGGAACGCTGATGGGTCACCACAAGGCGCCCCGTAAAAGGTGGTAAAAAAGTCAACGCTGGGGGAGGATGAGTAAAAGAATACAATCTAGACTGGGCTCCTAAGGGGGTCCAGTCTGGAGTGGGAAAAGACATCCAGAGCAAAGCACATACACATATTACAACATACATCTCCAGATCAAAGGTGATGGGTCAAATGCAGAGAATAATTTCGCCACACCTAGTGTGTGTGTGACAATCATGGGTACTTTAACTTTAACTTCAACTTGCAACAGAGGAGAGGGAGTGGGGACTACGGTGGCAGGCTGCAGCTAACCGGGAGCTGCCCAGCTGTCCATCACCCCTAAGGGTATTCGCGTCAAGGGCGTTGGATGGGGGGTGGGGTATGTGTGTGTGGCGTATATTTTTTGTGGATGCATGTGTGTGTGTATAAGCCTGCCGGGTGTGTCTGTTCCACGGTCTTGGTGTTGTGCAGCCTCTAGTCAGTCCAAAGTCAACAACAACAGGTGTGTGTCCATGAGAGAAAAGAATGGAGTTTGTTGTGTCTTCGCCGCACTGTCCTTCGGGAGAGTCTCAAAGCCAGGGAAAAAATCCAAGTTAGAATGTTTTATATGCGAGTGAAAATAAAATTTGCTTTTCACTCTAAATTGTCTATGACTGGTCCTCAAATCCTGCGGGGCAGACAGTCCGATGTTATCCAAATCACAAAAGTGTCCACAGTTCTTCCCGCATCCTCCAATCATTTGTGGCAGCTTTGGGGTACTTTGAAGACTGCCAGCAACTTCCATTCAATTGTCCAATCCTTTGTTTTTATGTATGTGTTGCTTGCTGCTTAGTATGCATTACATCAGCGGCGTAGATTGGGATTTTTGAACTGGACGTGTCTAAACTGTCAGCAAGTTGAACTCAACGATGTGTTTTTCTAATCCATGTCTTCATCAAAATATGTTTTATGAAAACATGTTTATATTTTCAGCCCTAGCAACTTGCAGGTAACTCAGCTTGAGTATACAGGTAAAAGCCAGTAAATTAGAATATTTTGAAAAACTTGATTTATTTCAGTAATTGCATTCAAAAGGTGTAACTTGTACATTATATTTATTCATTGCACACAGACTGATGCATTCAAATGTTTATTTCATTTAATTTTGATGATTTGAAGTGGCAACAAATGAAAATCCAAAATTCCGTGTGTCACAAAATTAGAATATTACTTAAGGCTAATACAAAAAAGGGATTTTTAGAAATGTTGGCCAACTGAAAAGTATGAAAATGAAAAATATGAGCATGTACAATACTCAATACTTGGTTGGAGCTCCTTTTGCCTCAATTACTGCGTTAATGCGGCGTGGCATGGAGTCGATGAGTTTCTGGCACTGCTCAGGTGTTATGAGAGCCCAGGTTGCTCTGATAGTGGCCTTCAACTCTTCTGCGTTTTTGGGTCTGGCATTCTGCATCTTCCTTTTCACAATACCCCACAGATTTTCTATGGGGCTAAGGTCAGGGGAGTTGGCGGGCCAATTTAGAACAGAAATACCATGGTCCGTAAACCAGGCACGGGTAGATTTTGCGCTGTGTGCAGCCGCCAAGTCCTGTTGGAACTTGAAATCTCCATCTCCATAGAGCAGGTCAGCAGCAGGAAGCATGAAGTGCTCTAAAACTTGCTGGTAGACGGCTGCGTTGACCCTGGATCTCAGGAAACAGAGTGGACCGACACCAGCAGATGACATGGCACCCCAAACCATCACCCAACCATGCAAATTTTGCATTTCCTTTGGAAATCGAGGTCCCAGAGTCTGGAGGAAGACAGGAGAGGCACAGGATCCACGTTGCCTGAAGTCTAGTGTAAAGTTCCCACCATCAGTGATGGTTTGGGGTGCCATGTCATCTGCTGGTGTCGGTCCACTCTGTTTCCTGAGATCCATGGTATGTTAACGTAACATATTATGGTAAGAGTCATTCAAATAACTATAACATGAAGAACATGCTATACGTTTACCAAACAATCTGTCACTCCTAATCGCTAAATCCCATGAAATCTTATACGTCTAGTCTCTTACATGAATGAGCTAAATAATATTATTTGATATTTTACGGTAATGTGTTAATAATTTCACACATAAGTCGCTCTTGAGTATAAGTCGCACCCCCGGCCAATCTATGAAAAAAACTGCGACTTATAGTCCGTAAAATACGGTAATTTATTGTTTTTATTACATATTTAGGGGCAGCTTGAAATGCCTGTTTGCATGCCTGCCTCCTTTTGCATGCCGTCACTTCCCGAGACGCAAAAAGAAAGCAAATATATTTTAGCTAAGTAAAAATACAAAACAGTATTGCACAGTGATTTTGGATCAGTAACTTTAATCATTACAGATTTAGAAGTATTACCGCGTTAAAATATTAATTACTGAAAAACATGGTCATTTTAGAAACACGTTACTGATCAACAGTCAACAGTTGCCTTGTTCAAACACAGCCACCACCATCAAGAACCCTCTTTTTCCCAACAGTCCCACACTTCCGGCATTCACAATAGTAGCGCTACACGTCACATCAGGTCCAACTGTGCTAACAAAATAATATTGTTGGAAAAATGACATACACTTAAATGTAAAAGGATGTTCCTATTTATTATAGTAAAAATGGTGCTATCAGTGATACTAATTGTGCGGCTTGCCAAGCTCTAATATGCAGCTCAAGTGGTAGTTCCTAACAATAAATAGTAAATTATCATGTTATTTTGTTATATGGAGGGCCACAATTACTAGGTTTGCCCCAAATGACTAAATACGCCCCTGCGTAAAGGCAGAGTTGGTTAGAGAAAGGAAATTATGCTTTAGTTAAATAAAAGTGAGATCGTGCAATTGCAAGTTAGCATATATCAGCACTGATTTACTGTTAGTTTAATCATAAAATCTTACAAACTACATGATGTCATTTACAATTGAAATATATACTAATTTATATATATATATATATATATATATATATATATATATATATATATATATATATATATATATATATATATATATATATATATATATATATATATTCGAGGTTTCTGTGGTTTATCTGTTATACAGTGCTCAATATCGGGGTAGAGCGGAATATACGTTAAGTCAGGAAAAAACACAGAGGATATATCATCCCTACAGGCCTATTTCGCAGGTTTCCCTGCTCGTCAGGGGATATCAACGTACTGTAGATATGACAATAACTTATAAATACAGGTGCATGCCAATAAATGAGAATATAGTGAAAAAGGCACTTGGTTTCAGGAGTTCAATTAAAGGCTGAGGAAGTTTTTGCAGTTCGTTTGCTGATCGGAGCGTAATCCAGTAGTTTACCATTTTCAACCTTTTGACACATATTCACATTTTATGAGATTTAGACTTAGACACACTTTAATGATCCACAAGGGAAATTGTTCCACACAGTAGCTCAGTTACAGAGGATGGAAAGGATAATGCACAAATGTACAAAACAGACTAAAAATTTACCATAGTAGCAATATAAAATATAACTATATGTAATATTTACATATTATATATGCAGTATATAAAATATACTGATATATTATATTATTATATGATATATACAATATATAACAAATCACAATTAGCATGTACAATATTACAGTATATGTAACAGCTGCAGCAAAAAAAGGGCAGCATAAAATAAAGAGTTAATAAGTTAATAAGATCTATCAGAAAATATACTGTACATTATAAAAAAAGAGAGGTAGCTAACATAGAAGGGGTCAGGTAATAGACAATATCATCTATTTACTCACAATACATCATAAAATCACCTGACAAGCAGGGAAACCTGCGAAACAGGCTTGTAGGGATGACATAGCCTCTGTGTTTTTTTCTGACCTAACGTATATATATATATATATATATATATATATATATATATATATATATATATATATATATATATATATATATATATATATATATATATATATATATATATATATATATACCGGTATATGTATAGTCACTCACTCCCTGATGCCTTAAGAGCGGCGCTGGACACCAAGTTGACATGCGTTATCATGTTGGAAAATCGGGCTTTTCTTCACAATACACACAATTATCTTGCCTCTGACTTGTGTTACCAGCTATTTATTAGACAATAATGGCTATGTGTTTCAAATATTTTCTGTTATACATACTGTATAGCACTCTTAAGTACAGTATTTCCAAGTTTATGTATTATTGTATGACTTGACTTGACTTACAAGTGCCCCCACTCACACGTTTTTGGGATGCAAACTGTCTTTAGGGAATTGTTATGCTGTAGGTTGTGAGCAAAAAAAAATGGAGTTACCAGCCTCGACACCGTAGTGAATGTCACTCACCCAAACATCCATCCATCCATCCATCCATTTTCTACCGCTTTGTCCCTTTCACATGCTGTTCCTAAAAAGCTAGCGAGCAGCTCCCAGGAGATATCGTAGAAGTCTGCTCTTCAAGGTAAAACCTATACATTATTATTACATTACTTCATAAAATTACTTACTGTAGTTGTTTCGAGTACATTCTATTGTATTGCATTTTATACAGTATGAGTCATCTGGAAGTTTGTTTTTCTTATTTAAAAGGGAGTTATCGCCTTAAGTGTTTTCGAAGCCCCCTGTATGAACTAATTTGATTTAAATTAATTTAAATGGAGAGCATTTATTTAAGATACGAGTAGTTTGAGTTACGAGCTCTGTCACAGAACAAATTAAATTCTTAGGTACTGTACCGTTACTAAAATGTGAGGCGTGTCCTCTCTTTTGGGGTACGATATGTCAATGTTTAACCTTTATTTCTGTCATTCTTCTGCTTGTGTTAGTGTTATCACCATGTTATACAAAGGATATACTATACCACTTTTACATCGCCTTCCCTTAAAGTCTTTATTTTCTTCTATGTTCCGTCTGTGGACCATATGTGATCACACACTAACTTCTGTCAGGGAGACGTATGAAATGTTAAAAAGAAGGCTAAGTAACCTTTTCAGGAGCTTCTATTCCTCTCTTCTTCTACTCACATTTTCTCACATCCCGTTGTAAATGGATATATTTCCATTATTAATGTGGTAATTAGCAGCAAAAGGGAAGAGATCGCGGTTAATAAGAAGAATAAATAATTAGGGGAAGTCATCATTTGAGCTTAATGAAAAGCTGGAATAGGCGCCCAGAATAAACTGATTCATGGCAATGGTGAAGTGCAGAGTTGCAAAGGTTAGAGCGGAGAATGTTTTGCAAGATTTATGATCAATTCTCACACTAAATATTAATTTTATTTATTTATTGTTTTTAAAAGGTAGATAGCGCTTTTCTACCTTCAATGCACTCAAAGCGCTTTGACACTATTTCCACATTCACCTATACCTTCACACACAATCACACACTGATGGAGGGAGCTGCCATGCAAGGCGCTAACCACGACCCATCAGGAGCAAGGGTGAAGTGTCTTGCTCAAGGACACAACGGACATGACTAGGTTGGTAGAAGCTGGGGATCGAACCAGGAACCCTCGGCCACTCTCCCAACCTACACCATGCCGTACTAAGGGTACTTAGAGGCACTTTGCATAGCCAAGAGAAGACATGATCATTATCATAAATGCACATAGAGTAAAGTAGTAGTAAAACAAACTATAAAAGTGCAAATCAACATAAAATAGACACATTTTATCACAGTAATAATGAGATTGTAATAACACAGCTGACCATACAGTCAGTGCACTTATTTTATTTATTTTCAAACACACATGGGGAATTACTGTGTATAAACATTGCACATTATGTCAGTCGGACTGTCATTCGTTTGTTTACCACTAGATGGTGCTAAACACTCATGGAAATAAAACACTGGTCCATGCACTAGAGGAGACTATAAAAACATAAGTCTGCTAAATGCTAATATTGGTGCTAAAATGTGTGTTTTTATGGTTTACATGTAATTGTATTGTCTTTAAATATTTTTTAAAAGTGTCTACAGTGTATTTATTTTTAGATGCATATTTTTAGATATATGGTTTAAATAAGGGGTGTCCAGCATGTTTCCACCAAAAGAGAAAGACTATAAGGGCGATTTGGAAATGTTTAATTTGTAAACGGGCTCAAATCAACCCAACGTACTGTAGATATGACAAGAACTTATAAATACAGGTGCATGCCAATAAATGAGAATATGGTGAAAAGGGCACTTGGTTTCAGGAGTTCAATTAAAGGCTGAGGAAGTTTTTGCAGTTTGTTTGCTGATCGGAGCGTAATCCAGTAGTTTACCATTTTCAACCTTTTGACACATTTTCCCATTTTATTAGACTTAGACAAACTTTAATGATCCACAAGGGAAATTGTTCCACACAGTAGCTCAGTTAGAAAGGATGGAAAGGATAAGGATGGAAAGGATAATGCACACAAGGGCACAAAAAGAGGGCGAAAACAAAAGGTATGAAGTAGACTAAAAATGTACCATAGTAGCAATATAAAATATAACATATGTAATATTTACATATTATATATACAGTATACAAAATATACTGATATATTATATTATTATGTAATATATACAATATATAACAAATCCAAATTAGCATGTACAATATTACAGTATATGTAACAGCTGCAACAAAAAAAAAGGGCAGCATAAAATAAAGACTTAATAAGTTAATAAGATATATAAATATACATTATAAACAAAGAGAGGTAGCTGACATAGAAGCGGTCAGGTAATAGACAATATCATATATTTACTCGCCATATGGCATTTGGGATTTTTATTGTTCATTTTCTATTTTTTATTTTTTATTTTTTATTGGTCATTTATTATTATTTATCCTTTATTTTTCATTGGTTTTTATCATTTATTTTTCATTGGTTTTGGACATGCTTGAGCAACATAATGTGCTAGTAGTTATACAATTCAACATGTTCGTGGCTCAGTTGGTAAAGCGACCGTACCAGTAACTTGAGGGTTCCAGTTTCGATCCCTGCTTCCGCCATCCTAGTTACTGCCATTGTGTCCTTGGGCAAGACACTTTACCCACCTGCTCCCAGTGCCACCCACACTGGTTTGAATGAAACTTAGATAATGGGTTTTGCTATGTAAAGCGCTTTGAGTCACTGGAGAAAAGCGCTATAGAAATATAATTCACTTCACTTCATTTCACTTCAAAAAGTAGTAGTATTCAGCCCTACACCCCATATACATATCTGATACTGAGGATTTTATCTTACCATGTGTTTGACATGCTGACACCCTCAATAGCCTAAATGTTTTTGCATTATTTCAGTGAAGATTTGTTCACTTGCTGTATTTACATGTTGGGGTCCAATAAAACAATTGAGAATATACTCTAAACACTGCAAAAAAGAGCTGACAAAATATAAGTCTAGATTTTAGAAAAAAAAATACTACAAACTAGTAAAAAATATCTGTCCATGCAATGAGTTAATTTGACTTGATAAGACATCCTATATTGTATATCGAGAAATTAGCAGGACTTTTCAGCTGAAATAAGTATTTTATTCTTAAAACAAGCCTTATTCAACCTGTGATTGTTAAATCAAACATCCTCGTGATGTTGCAGAATCTTTATACAACATTTTCTACGAAAATATTAGTTTTTTTTTCTCGCAATTTTAACATTTTTAAACTAGAATAGACAATATATAATTATTCATGCTAAAATTAAGATTATGATGTAAAATCAATGACTAAGAATAAGTAAATTGCTCTTAAAACTAGGGACATTTCTAAAAAAAAAAAGTTTAATCCTGGCAAGTGGCAAGTAATTTGCAGTGATTGAGTAAAATAACTAAATAAGGAGATTGAGTAAGTACAAATACATAGTAAATGCAGTATTGAACAAAAATAACTACTACTACACCACTGTATGATGTAAATATATATGCAGGATTTAAACTGAGCAAAAACTAATATAGCTATGGTTATTTTAGCTGTAAGTTATGATCATCTAAATTAAAATGAAGAAATACATTCTTGATTTCTGTGTGTAGTGATAGAATATAATAGTTTCACTTTTAGCACTTAAACACTAAAATAAATGAACTTTTTGAAGATATTCTGAGTCATTAAGATGCACCTGTATTATGTTTATGATTTCAACTTTTTCCTCATTACTGTCTACCTCTTTGCTCTTTTTCCCCCCAGTTTGTTTTAGGGTTATCTTGGTTAATTTTTTATTTTAGAATGTGCCACAGCAACTAAAAAATAAGGTACGGGCCTCACTTTGGACACCTTTGTTTTAAGTAAAGAAAAAGTGGATTTAATGGTAGAACAGAACATGTTAGTGAAAGATGGCCTTGTCAGTAGAAAAAACTCTTATTACAACACAAGTCAAGCTCAGGCGAACTGCATTATCAGCAATTTAAATGTACAGTACTGTCACGGTATGCAGAGACAGATCCACTGTAGCAATGTGCAGGTAAAGTCCTTTTATTTAAAGGGGAACTTTATCACAATTTCAGAAAGGTTAAAACCATTACAAATCAGTTCCCAGTGGCTTATTTTATTTTTCGAAGTTTTTTTCAAAATTTTACCCATCACGCAATATCCCTAAAAAAAGCTTCAAAGTGCCTGATTTTAACCATCGTTATATACACCCGTCCATTTTCCTGTGACGTCACACAGTGATGCCAATACAAACAAACATGGCGGATAGAACAGCAAGGTATAGCGACATTAGCTCGGATTCAGACTCGGATTTCAGCATTAAAGGAAACTAACAACTATGAACTAGGTTTACAGCAAATGAAATGCATTTGGCAACAACATGCACTTTGAGAGTGCAGACAGCCCATTTCAGGCGCGCTAAGAACATATATTTTTCCACGATTTCAGCACTCAGGTTAACCATACCTAAATAGACACAAAATACTGCATTATACAAGACTACCCGAATGTACTCGAATGATTGAAAAAAATAAATGTTTTTAAGCTAAATTATTGGTAAACACAGTTTATGTATAATAATTTACGTAAAACCGCGAGTAATGAATAACGTTTTCATCAATTAATATATTCTGTAGACATACCCTCATCCGCTCTCTTTTCCTGAAAGCTGATCTGTCCAGTTTTGGAGTTGATGTCAGCATCTGCTTTGAGTGTCGCAGGATATCCACACATTCTTGCCATCTCTGTCGTAGCATAGCTTTCGTCGGTAAAGTGTGCGGAACAAACGACTGACCATTTCGTCTGCTTTCCCCACAGCCTCGTATTTTGAACAAATTTCGTCCAATTTCTTGCCACTTTCGCATCTTTGGGCCACTGGTGCAACTTGAATCCGTCCCTGTTTGTGTTGTTACACCCTCCGACAACACACCGACGAAAGTGAGAAAATGGGGGATTGCTTCCCAATGTGACGTCACGTTGTGAGGTCATCCCTCCGAGAGTGAATAATAGAAAGGCGTTTAATTCGCCAAAATTCACCCATTTAGAGTTCGGAAATCGGTTAAAAAAATATATGGTCTTTTTTCTGCAACATCAAGGTATATATTGACGCTTACATAGGTCTGGTGATAAGTTCCCCTTTAAGGAACTCAGGAAGCACCAGCATGGCTGCTACAGTGGACCACGGGTGAGCAAATCATACTGCAAGGCAAGCAACTATTGCAAAATAGCGTGTAGTGGAAAACTACTACTTACAGAATGTACATGCAGCATCTGACAAATCTTGCTGAAACCTCAGGGGTGATGGACGGCTGGGCAACGCTTGAAGAGCTGCAGCCTGCCACCGTAGCCCCCACTCCCTCCCCTCTGTTGCAAGTCTTGAGATGTATGTTGTAATATGTATATGTGCTTTGCTATAGTGGTTTTTTCCCACTCCAGACTGAGCTTCCTTAGGAGCCCAGTCTAGTTTGTATTTTTTTACTCATCCTCCCCCAGTGTTGACCTTTTTCCCCATCTTTTACCGGGCGCCTTGTGGCGACCCATCAGTGTTCCTGTTCTGTAACCCTGTACACGGTTTGTTAGTCTAATCTTGAATGGGTTTGTGCTGAAAACAAAGATTTTTGC
Organism: Nerophis lumbriciformis; assembly: GCF_033978685.3. Classification (NCBI taxonomy): domain Eukaryota; kingdom Metazoa; phylum Chordata; class Actinopteri; order Syngnathiformes; family Syngnathidae; genus Nerophis; species Nerophis lumbriciformis. The sequence continues at coordinate 19,229,533 of NC_084582.2, forward strand.
ACTTGTGCAATTACAATAAAGACCTACCTACCTACCTGAAAGACAAACCATCTTGACTGGCAATTAGGAACAGGTGACCTTCCTAATTGCCAACCAGGAACAAGTAAAGAACAGCACCCATTACAGGGGTAAAGTCACTGCATTAAATGCCAACAAAGGAAGTAGAACTAAGAAATAAGAGGCCAAACAGGAAAATATACAAAAACACAGAAAAATACAAGAAAAGTCCAAAACATGAAACATCCTTTTGTCACTGTTGTCATCGTGAAGCATCATGATGTGTCCTTTGTGACAGTGTTTCTTAACCATAGGGCGAGCGGTACTCATTGTAGTACACTTTTCCACCATTTATGGCTGTAATGATAATCTTAAACAAACAAGAAGTCTGCAGCTTAAGTCATAGAGAGGTTTCTTAAGCGCAAAAATTAAGACTAAAGTGGCAAAGCTGTATTTTCATTTTATTGACAGTTGAACAAACACATATTATTATTTATCATTAATTAGTTAGAACGGTGGGAGAGGGGTTAGTGCATCTGCCTCACAATACGAAGGTCCTGAGTAGTCTTGGGTTCAATCCCGGGCTCGGGATCTTTCTGTGTGGAGTTTGCATGTTCTCCCCGTGACTGCGTGGGTTCCCTCCGGGTACTCCGGCTTCCTCCCACTTCCAAAGACATGCACCTGGGGATAAGTTGATTGGCAACACTAAATTGGCCCTAGTGTGGGGATGTGAGTGTGAATGTTGTCTGTCTATCTGTGTTGGCCCTGTGATGAGGTGGCGACTTGTCCAAGGTGTACCCCGCCTTCCGCCCGATTGTAGCTGAGATAGGCTCCAGCGCCCCCCGCGACCCCAAAGGGAATAAGCGGTAGAAAATGGATGGATGGATAGTTAGAAGTGGGGCAGCACGGTGGAAGAGGGGTTAGTGCATCTGCCTCACAATACGAAGGGCCTGAGTAGTCTTGGGTTCAATCCCGGGCTTGGAATCTTTCTGTGTGGAGTTTGCATGTCCTCCCCGTGACTGCGTGGGTTCCCTCCGGGTACTCCGGCTTCCTCCCACCTCCAAAGACATGCACCTGGGGATAGGTTGATTGGCAACACTAAATTGGCCCTAGTGTGTGAATGTGAGTGTGAATGTTGTCTGTCTATCTGTGTTGGCCCTGCGATGAGGTGGCGACTTTTCCAGGGCGTACCCCGCCTTCCGCCCGATTGTAGCTGAGATAGGCTCCAGCGCCCCCCGCGACCCCAAAGGGAATAAGCGGTAGAAAATGGATGGATGGATAGTTAGAAGTGACATATTTTAGCATTGCATAATTTTATGTAAATTAAATTGTCATCAGTTCTTATGAGTCCCTTTTTTTTCCAGTATATTTGATCAGTATTTATTTTTGTATCCAGCCAGACCTAAGCTTTGATAAGAATGTGTGATTAACACACGGTTTCATATCATTTGACAAGGTTTATCCTATTAAAGTAAGTAGTTACAATTATTGAATACGATTGAAATCAAGAGTAAAATACTCATTCAGTGTTAATATTTGAGTGGGCATTTCTGTGGTGGAAAAGTTGGGCCCGAAAATTGGGTCAAAAAGGTGTAGAAGAACACCTGCATTATGATATCAGTGCCTTGTCATGTATTCATCCATATTTTGTCCAGCTGCATAAAGCATTGCTCTCACTCTCCTGTCAGGTTTTCCGGGCCCAGCCTCAAGCGCTCGCACTCAGGTTCTGAATCGCGGAGCAACAAGCCTCTGGAGCCTGTCATCAGTCAGATGATAGACAAACTCAAGCACATCAACCAGGTGAGCTGTGTGAAATTCATATAGGCTTTTAAGACATTGGATAGAGGTTGCAGGTCCCACAGGGGTCAGCGGAGGACAAGTGAACAAATGAGAATATAAATCAAAGACCATCGTTGGCAAGAACCTGCAAAAACCATTTGGGTCTCATCTGCGCTCTCATGAGACTCAGCAGTATGGTCAGTGTTGGACACTTGCAGCGGTGCTGGAGATTGTTTTGACATTCAGAAATTATTTGTAACATCCACCGTGAACCGCAGCTGTTTACAGGGCCGGAGCCCTATTTGTCAAACTGTCATCGCCATGGAAACACCTTTTGGTGAGCGCCTGGCAGGAAGCAGAAAATGCTTGCACGTAGGCTAGAAGTCAGTAGGCAGATGTGCAGTGTCTTGCACAGGGTCTGCTTCCCGGTGGTAGAACTTGTAGCTGTCGACGTGTTGAAGCCCCACAAACACACACACACATTTGCTTCAAGTGTGTGTGTGTGTGTGTGTGTGTGTGTGTGTGTGTGTGTGTGTGTGTGTGTGTGTGTGTGTGTGTGTGTGTGTGTGTGTGAGTGCAGGCCTGACTTGCGGATCACAATATGCTCTCTGCTTTAAACAACCTGAAAGATCCAAGGAGCAGCTTCCGACCTTCTCGGCTCCTCTGACAAGCAAGAGAAAATACAGAGGCTCGTGGTTTCCGACTGTAATTTTCTTTTTTTTAGCGGCATTACCTCATGCTTAGTCCTGCAGGACAGTCAGGCTTTAAACATCAGGGTTGGAAGTTTTCTTACTCCCTCTCTCCCACGCATGACTGACTCTATACTGTATTTGTCTTTCTGTTTTATGCCGAGTCAAAGGGTGACGTTGGTGTATTTTTAACACAAGGCTAAAAGTTGGTGACATTTTTTTAATCATTATGAAAACAGTTTCTTTAACCCCTAACCTTTTCAAGATGAATACCTTCTCTGTATTAGTGTTGGTAAAATGTCACTTATAAAATATATCCTTATTTCACTACATTCTTATAAAGCACACATTGTTTACCACAACTCTGCATTCTATTTGTGGTGCTGGGTTCCAAAGGGGCCGGGAGGGGTGCATGATGTCATTGCTTTACTTGCAGAGTTGGCCATGCCGCGTATGCATGTAATTGTATGGACGCTGTGTATAGCTCGGTTGGTAGAGTGGCCGTGCCAGCAGCTTGAGGATTCCAGGTTCGATCCCCGCTTCCGCCATCCTAGTCACTGCCGTTGTGTCCTTGGGCAAGACACTTTACTCACCTGCTCCCAGTGTTACCCACACTGGTTTAAATGTTACTTAGATATTGGGTTTCACTATATAAAAGCGCTATATAAATATACAAACCCTGTTTCCATATGAGTTGGGAAATTGTGTTAGATGTAAATATAAACGGAATACAATGATTTGCAAATCCTTTTCAACCCATATTCAATTGAATGCACTACAAAGACAACATATTTGATGTTCAAACTCATAAACTTTTTTTTTTTTTTGCAAATATTCATTAACTTAGAATTTCATGGCTGCAACACGTGCCAAAGGAGTTGGGAAAGGGCATGTTCACCACTGTGTTACATGGCCGTTCCTTTTAACAACACTCAGTAAACGTTTGGGAACTGAGGAGACACATTTTTTAAGCTTCTCAGGTGGAATTCGTTCCCATTCTTGCTTGATGTACAGCTTAAGTTGTTCAACAGTCCGGGGGTCTCTGTTGTGGTATTTTAGGCTTCATAATGCGCCACACATTTTCAATGGCAGACAGGTCTGGTTTACAGGCAGGCCAGTCGAGTACCCGCACTCTTTTACTATGAAGCCACGTTGATGTAACACGTGGCTTGGCATTGTCTTGCTGAAATAAGCAGGGGCGTCCATGGTAACGTTGCTCCAAAACCTGTATGTACCTTTCAGCATTAATGGCGCCTTCACAGATGTGTAAGTTACCCATGTCTTGGACCCCAATACACCCCCATACCATCACAGATGCTGGCTTTTCAACTTTGCGCCTATAGCAATCCGGATGGTTCTTTTCCTTTTTGGTACGGAGGACAGGAAGTCCACAGTTTCCAAAAACAATTTGAAATGTGGACTCGTCAGACCACAGAACACTTTTTCACTTTGTATCAGTCCATCTTAGATGAGCTCATCCCAGCAAAGCTGGCAGCGTTTCTGGGTGTTGTTGATAAATGGTTTTCGCCTTGCATAGGAGAGTTTTAACTTGCACTTAGAGATGTAGCGACCAACTGTAGTTACTGACAGTGGGTTTCTGAAGTGTTCCTGAGCCCATGTGGTGATATCCTTTACACACTGATGTCGCTTGTTGATGCAGTATAGCCTCAGGGATCGAAGGTCACGGGCTTAGCTGCTTACGTGCAGTGATTTCTCCAGATTCTCTGAACCCTTTGATGATATTACGGACCGTAGATGGTGAAATCCCTAAATTCCTTGCAATAGCTGGTTGAGAAAGGTTTTTCTTAAACTGTTCAACAATTTGCTCACGCATTTGTTGACAAAGTGGTGACCCTCGCCCCATCCTTGTTTGTGAATGACTGAGCATTTCATGGAATCTACTTTTCTACCCAATCATGGCACCCACCTGTTCCCAATTTGCCTGTTCACCTGTGGGATGTTCCAAATAAGTCTTTAATGAGCATTCCTCAACGTTATCAGTATTTATTGCCACCTTTCCCAACTTGTTTGTCACATGTTGCTGTCATCAAATTCTAAAATGAATGATTATTTGCAAAAAAAAAATGTTTATCAGTTTGAACATCAAATATGTTGTCTTTGTAGCATATTCAACTGAATATGGGTTGAAAATGATTTGCAAATCATTGTATTCCGTTTATATTTACATCTAACACAATTTCCCAACTCATATGGAAACGGGGTTTGTAATTCACTTCGCTTTACATTTTTACACAAATACAATTTTGTGGTCAGATGGTCATAAGGGAAAACATTTTTAATATTTTACCTGAATGCACAATATTTATTTGTTTAAAACGTATGGAGCTAAATTAGGGCGAAAGGTTTTGTATTTGAAAAAATGAGAGCGAGACACAGAAAAAGAGAGACAGACAGAGCGAGAGAGAGAGACGACGACAACACTAACTCCTCCTGCTTAGTCTTCTTATGCCCTGGCGGACAAGGTGTGTTAGGAAGCAAAGTGTTGGCAGGACTAGCTACATTTACAGGCAGTCCCATTACAAAATATGTATTGAGGTGGGTCAATTAGTAAATGAAAGGGAATATTTTAACAGTCTCACAACACACACTAATGAACTTGTATGATGATTTAAACATAGGACTGCACATTAAAGTAATAATCCTTTCAAAACGTCCTGCTCTGTCAGGGACAGATATTTGTAACAATATGATTTAAAGCAGAGCCGCCGCAGTGGACGCGAGCGCTATTTACCATGTGGATCATGTTTCATGATTGATGACGTTTGGCTTCTGCTGAAATGACAGAGCTCATTGTGTTGCAGACATTCAATCGGCACATGTGAGTTTGTGCACACATGAGGACATTGAAAGGTCTTCAAATAGATATTTACCTCCATTCCGCCTTCAGCTCCAAGCCCCTGGTTTTCTTTTTGTGTTGAGTTGAAAATGTTGGAAGAACATCTGATGAGAGGCTGATTGCAGATTTCATGTGCAGTGAAATTTTGGGATTTGGGATTTATGAGTCAGCTGTCAGCAGAAATATTTATACAGCAAATGATCGCTTTACAGGGGTGCGCAAAATAACAGATACGCCTTGCACAGTAATGCGGTCCAACCCAACAGTCTAGCAGGAAATAACTTTCTAATGTCCTAACCACTGCTTTGTTAGTACAGCCTCACATAGTCCTGGGCCATACGGCCTAAAAATAAAATTTCCAATTTTTTTATTAATTTTTTTTTGTACAAAAAACTAAATTTAAGATTTTTTTTCAGATTTTTTCCCTTGTTTTTTAAAGACACCAATGAATACAAAAAACAGAGAAAATTCAAAACAAGTTTTTCTTTTATCAGATCAAAGACTAGCAGTTTGAAATGATGATGCATCTCACTCTTAGCAAAATTCAAATGTGTATAATGTTCTTTTTAGGCAAGATATTAAATATGGAATCATTTTCAAGGAACTAAATAATAATAATAATACATTTTGTTTATAAGGCGCCTTTCTGGGCACTCAAGGACACCGTACAAAGTCAAAACAACAAAATCAAATTGGATAAAAACAACAACAACAAAGATAGAGAAGATAAGATGATTACAATGAATAAGCAGTCAGGAATAGGTGTGTTTTAAGTCTTGATTTGAAGAGGGATATTAAGTCTAAGTTACGAAGGTCTGGTGGTAAAGAGTTCTAAAGATGTGGGGCCGAGCGGCTGAAAGCTCGGGCACCCATGGTGGACAGTTTAAATAAGGGGACAGTGAGATGGATGGATGAAGAAGATCTTAGGGAACGTGAGGGCGTGGCGACATGGAGCAGGTCAGAGAGATATGATGGAGAGAGGTTATGGATGGCTTTGAAAGTGAGGAGAATTATTTTTAAAGTAGATACAATGTTTGATGGGTAGCCAGTGGAGTTGCTACATGCAGAACAGGGGTGATGTGCTGGATTGAAGGGGTTCTGGTGATTATCCGGGCTGCAGAGTTCTGGAGAAGCTGAAGTTTGTGAAGTGACTTGTGAGGGAGACCAAACAGGAGAGAGTTGCAGTAGTCCAGGCGAGAGGTGACCAGGCTATGGACTAGTATGGCAGCAGTATGAGGGGTAAGGGATGGGCGAAGATGATTAATGTTTCGTAGATGACAGTAAGCAGACCGGGTAATGCTGTTTATGTGGGCTTGAAAGGAGAGTGTGCTGTCGAGGATGATAGATTAAGAGCTTCCTCATCATACACGTTACTTTGTGTAAATGGTTGCACCAGAGTAAGCTGCTTTTTAGCGGGAGTTTGTCTGTTGTTGCAGTCTTGCTCGCCTTGTAAAGAGTTGCATTTCCCGCACTCGACTAAAACTTCTGTTTCAGATGCCCGAAAAAGTTTGTTGTTTTGCTGCTTTTTTTAAACAAATTGTGCAGCGTACAGTCATTTGTTCCACACCTGATGCCGCAAAACCAAACTACTGACAACACTTTTCTTTTCTTTGGAACAAACATCTCCCTTCCGTTAGCATTAACCGTGTTTTGCAAGGTGTGTGAATCTCCGCTAAGGAAGTAAAGAGGAGGGCGGAAGTTGAAGAAGCTATGGAAGTTCCTGGGGGCAAAAAGTGTGCCGGAGCAACAGGAGAAAAAAAAAAGATTTTTTTATGTTTTAAATCGTATGCAACAAAAAACTCAGATACTTGTGTCATACTTGCCAACCTTGAGACCTCCGATTTCGGGAGGTGGGGGGCGGGGGGCGTGGTTGGGGGCGTGGTTAAGAGGGGAGGAGTTTATTTTCATATGCATATATATATATATATATATATATATATATATATATATATATATATATATATATATATATATATATATATATACATACATATATATATATATAAGAAATACTTGACGAAATACTAAGTCAAGTATTTCATATATATATATATATATATATATATATATATATATATAAGAAATACTTGACTTTCAGTGAATTCTAGCTATAAATGTATATTTATTTTATATATATATATATATATATATATATATATATATATATAGTTATTATTTTATTTATATATATATATATATATATATATATATGTATATATATGTATATGTATATAGTATTTATTTTATTTATATATATATGTATATATATATGTATGTGTGGGGGAAAAAAAATCACAAGACTATTTCATCTCTACAGGCCTGTTTCATGAGGGGGGTACCCTCAATCGTCAGGAGATTTTAATGGGAGCATTCGCATACCATGGTTTATATAGGGCACAGAGTGGGTGGGTACAGGCTGGCCTAGGGGCGTGGTGATTGGTTCATGTGTTACCAATGGAGAAATACAGCAGCAGTAATCAAATGGTTCAACAACATCCAAGACAAACAACAGCACAACTTTATCTCCTTTGATATCGAGGAATTTTACCCTTCCATCACGCAAGACCTACTGACTCAAGCACTAGACTTTGCCTCAGACTACGACTCAATCACAGGCAACGAAAGAAACATCATCATCCACGCAAAAAACTCCATTCTCATCCACAACAATACACCATGGCAAAAAAAGAACAATGCAACATTTGACGTCACTATGGGAAGTTTTGACGGAGCAGAAACGTGTGAACTCGTTGGGAGTTTCCTCCTCTCCCAGCTCGCTAGCCTCAATCTGAACCTTGGTATTTACCGTGATGACGGACTGGCAGTGTGTCGCGCCTCGCCAAGGAGCAGCGAGAATACCAAGAAGCGCATATGCCAAATTTTCAAAGAGAACGGCCTACGGATAACGATTGAAGCCAACAAGCAAACCGTCAACTTTCTTGACGTCACTTTCAACCTGAGAAATAACAGCTACCAACCATTCACGAAACCCAACACAACACTCCAATACGTGCACCATGACAGCAACCATCCACCCACCACCACGAAAAGAATACCTACCGGAATCAATAAAAGGCTATCGATGCTGTCATCTAGCAAAGCTGAATTTGACCAAGCAACCCCCCCGTACCAAAAAGCCCTTGATGAAAGCGGATACAATTTCACCCTCACCTATGAACCCACGCCAGGAAACCAGCCAAAAAAGAACAGAAAACGAAACGGCATCATCTGGTACAACCCCCCATACAGCAAAAACGTCTCAACGAACATTGGACACAAATTCCTCAACCTGATTGACAAACACTTTCCCAAAGACAACAACCTAAGAAAAGTATTCAACAAGAACAACATCAAATTGAGCTACAGCTGCATGAACAATATACGACAAATCATCTCAAACCACAACAAAACAATTGCAAATGAGCCGTCGACCCCCAGTCAGAACGACTCCAAAACCAACAAAGCATGTAACTGTCGAAAGAAACCTGATTGCCCCCTCAACGGGGGATGCTTACAAACATCAGTTGTCTACCAATCTAAGGTAATACGCAAGGACATTAACACATCCGACACATATGTAGGATTAACCGAGGGTGAATTCAAAACCAGATGGAACAACCACAAGGCTTCTTTCAGGAACAAAAACCTGCGAAATACCACAGAACTCAGCAAACACATTTGGGACCTCAAAGACAATAATGTTGAATATTCAATAACATGGCAAATTCTTGCATCCAGCACACCTTACAATAGTGGTAATAAAAGATGCAACCTATGCTTGAAAGAGAAACTGTTTATTATCTACCGTCCAGACCTGTCATCCCTCAACAAGCGCAGCGAAATTGTAACAACATGCCGCCATAGACGGAAACACCTCCTAGGTAACACATGAACCAATCACCACGCCCCTAGGCCAGCCTGTACCCACCCACTCTGTGCCCTATATAAACCATGGTATGCGAATGCTCCCATTAAAATCTCCTGACGATTGAGGGTACCCCCCTCATGAAACAGGCCTGTAGAGATGAAATAGTCTTGTGATTTTTTTTCCCCACACATACATATATTGCGCTGTACTACGGTATCGAGCACTATTTTTTGGATAACCTTATTAAGACATATATGTATATATATATATATATATATATATATATATATATATATATATATATATATATATATATAAATTAAATTAAATAAATACTTGAATTTCAGTGTTCATTTATTTACACATATACACACACATAACACTCATCTACTCATTGTTGAGTTAAGGGTTGAATTGTCCATCCTTGTTCTATTCTCTGTCACTATTTTTCGAACCATGCTGAACACCCTCTCTGATGATGCATTGCTGTGTGGCACGCACAAAAGTGCTTTCATCAAATGCACTAGATGGCAGTTTTGTCCTGTTTAAGAGTGTCACAACATTGCTGTTTACGGCAGACGAACTGCTTTACGGTAGACAAAAACGTGACTGCTGTTGTTGTGTGTTGTTGCCGCGCTGGGAGGACCTTAATGAAACTGCCCAACAATAAACCCACATAAGAAACCAAGAACTCGCCCTCCATCATTCTACAGTTATAAAGTGATTGGGCAGGTACGCTGTTATATTGTGGGTTAGCGGACTCAGGTCCGCATGGATTTCGGGAGATTTTTGGGAGAAAATTTGTCCCGGGAGGTTTTCGGTAGAGGCGCTGAATTTCGGGAGTCTCCCGGAAAATCCGGGAGGGTTGGCAAGTATGCCTTGTGTGCATTATCCTTTCCATCCTTTGTAACTGAGCTACTGTGTGGAACAGTTTCCCTTGTGGATAATTAAAGTGAATCTAAGTATAAGTCTATCTTAAACCTTAAAGATGCTTTATAATCCTACAAAATGTTTATTGACCATATAGGTTTTTTTTCTGCTCTGAGTCAGCTTGTTGTAAACATCCTGGAGAAAGTGGCCTTGTTTAGTTAAAAGCACTTTTACAAGGTCTCAGCCTCCCCGCCCATTGGTGTTGGATGTTGCGGGGCTCGCAGCAAATGGACTAAATAAGACTGTGATATGAGCGAGGAGACCACAGCTCACACATAATTACTTTCATCTGCCCCAGATTACGCAGTGTGTATGAGGACTGGAGCTGCCAACAACACAGATAGCATGTGTAAACGTCCCTGGAAGTGGACCAGAGGAGCGCCATTCTGACTCTACATGGCACTGCTTCAGTCTCGTGATCTCCGACGCTGCCTTAAGTGTGTGCAGAGCTGCACGCCCAAGAATGTGGGCTTCACAGCCAAGACATGGGGCACAAAAATTATTCTCTTGTTTTCCAACAAAATTGGGGAAAACAAAAAAGTTCATCATTGGTTCCTCCAGCTGGCCCACTGTCTAGTAGCGACCCAATCAGAGACTAAGACACAGGTGTCAAACTCAAGGCTCGGGGGCCAGTTCTGGCCCTCCACATCATTTTATATGGCCCGCGAAAGCCTGGAAAAATAAAAAAAATAAAAAAATATATATATATATTTTTTTTTTTACTAAATGCATTCGTTCTTTCAATTTGGACAGAAAAAAAATGCATATTTTCAATTTTAATATTATCTGATCATGCCAATTATATTATTATATACTGTATTGCAAAACTATTTTTGTGAGATAAAAACAAATAGTTAAATATCTGCTTGTCACCTTTATTTATGTTTTTAAAGCAAGGTAAATAGTAAATGGGTTATACTTGTATAGCGCTTTTCTACCTTTTTAAGGAACTCAAAGCGCTTTGACACTATTTCCACATTCACCCATTCACGCACACGTTCACACAATGATGAAGTTATACATAAAATAAATCTAATAATCAAATGCATATGCATTTCGATTAATCATGATTAATCACAGGTTATTACCCGCATGCATAATATAAATTAATTTAAAAAAAATCGACCTTCTGAAAGCAGCCATTACTGCGATGTGGCCCTCAATGAAAATTAGTTTGACCATATTTTAGTCGACTCTGTTTACCAAGTCTTGGTCCACGGCGGTTCTTTTTAAGACTCTTATAGTCAACTTCGACATACTGTACATTTTGTCAACATTAGATTTAAGATGCGAAGGGGCCATTTTTATGAAAAAAACATTGTTATGTTCATAGTTACCGCCTGTGTCTTTACAAAAGTAGAATTTACATCTGTTACATTACTTTTTTAGATTGTCAGTTACACGAAGATATGCACATATACGCGTTGTGGCGATGGGAGAGAGAGAAAGATGTCAGTGGAATCACAATTTACTAATTTAAATACCGTATTTTTCGGACTATAAGTCGCAGTTTTTTTTATAGTTTGGCCGGGATCCAGTGCGACTTATATGTTTTTTTTCTTTTTTATTATGCATTTTCGGCAGGTGCGACTTATACTCCGGTGCGACTTATACTCCGAAAAATACGGTAGTTCTTTAACAGGGTTCGTATACAGAAAAGTTCGTATTTTGAAACAAATCCCTCCATAAGAAACAATGTTAACATGAATAATGGGTTTCACACTTGGCAGAAGTCCATATTTTAGTAAAAGTTTGTAGACTTTGAACACAATATAAAACGTTATACAGTACTGTATATCAAACAATTATAACATGGGGGCGATGGATCAACTTTCTATTTAATAACCAAACTAAAGAAACAACAACAAGCTGAACCGTCCCTCTTCCTATGCATCTGCCACACACACTGTCACTAGCCTTGTTTTGCACTCACAGTTTGAAATAAAAAAAAAATCCTCCACTTTAACAGCTAGGTCGCTACAAAGATTAGGAATAAAAATATAATCCACTTTACCACTTTAGGGGACAGTATCGACAATGCTGTGGATACTTCCTGAATTTTTAAAACCACACATCGCTTGTCCATTGCTTTTTTTGGACTCATGTTGAGCTAACAAAACTAGAACATGTTGTAAAAATGCTAAAAAACACTTAAAAACCACAATTAGCCCAGTAGCTAACCACAACAAGTTTGGCTGCCCCCGCACACAGTTGGTGGATGAAAGGTTTGTACACAGCGACAAGGTTCATACATCAAAGCATATTTATATTTGGTCTTTGGTTCGTTAATCAAAACTTTGTATAATTGGGGGTTCATAAATCGAGGTTCCAATAATATTTCTGCTGGTTTATTACTGGTTTATTTCTGCAATATTGTAGCAAGTAAGGATACTTGGTTAGAAATGACTAACCCAGTTGGTATGCCTTAGCTCTGGACGCTGCTGTATTAGGGTGCCTTCACACTTGTCAGTTTTGGTCCGTTTAAACCAAAAATACTAGCATCTATAAAACAGAATATACGGCCAAATGTGACCGTAAACAGGCGATGGCTGAGTGAAAATAATTTTGACAATCATCGAAAAATATCGATCTACATTCCTATCCTCACCAATGGTCATGAGGTTTGGATTTTTCATTTCATTTCATTTATTTATTTATTTCAGGCAATGACATAAAAAAGTACAAAGTTGACAACACATAATAATATAAATTAATATAGTGCAAAGGGTAATGTATAGTATGTAATGCATAATTGTCCAGTTTTGCTGGTAAAAGGAGTGGGAAGAAGATAATTTATTTAATCCCACCCCCAGTTCTCCATTCAGGGATTATTCACATGAGTGTCACTGTTACTTTGTTCAAGGATTATAATACAGATGTTGTATCATAGTGGCATTACCACAGGTAACAATAATTATTACACTGTAACAATGATTTGTATCAACAATGTAGGAATAATGAATATACCGACAATGGTAATAGACAACATAGCAATAATGGTAATAGACAACATAGCAATAATGGTAATAGACAACATAGCAATAATGGTAATAGACAACATAGCAATAATGGTAAGGAAACATTGAGCACATGTTAACACTTTGAGACAGAGTATAACAGCAGGTCAAATTATGGATTATTATTTCGGATTATGACCGAAAGGACGAAATCGCGGGTGCAAGCGGCCTAAATGAGTTTCCTTCGTCGGGTGGCAGCGTTGCCATTTGGGAGAAGCTCGGGGTAAAGCCGCTATTCTTCCACATCGAGAGGAGCCAGATGAGGTGGTTCGGGCATCTGGTCAGGATGCCCCCTGGACGCCTCACTGGGAAGGTGTTTAGGACACGTCCGACCTGTAGAACGCCACAGGGATGACCCAGGACATGTTGGGGAGACTATACCCCTATCTGTCTTGGAAACGCCTGGGGATCCCCCAGGAGGAGCTAGATGAAATGGCTGGAACTCTGGGCTTCCCTAAGGGCTGCTGCCCCCGCAACCCGACCTCGGATAATCGGAAGAAGATGTTTGGATGGATGGATCCGAAAATCCATCCATCCATCCATTTTCTACCGCTTGTCCCTTTCGGAGTCGCGGGGGGTGCTGGAGCCTATCTCAGCTGCATTCGGGCGGAAGGCGGGGTACACCCTGGACAAGTCGCCACCTCATCACAGGGCCAACACAGATAGACAGACAACACTCACATTTACACACTAGGGCCAATTTAGTGTCGCCAATCAACCTATCCCCAGGTGCATGTCTTTGGAGGTGGGAGGAAGCCGGAGTACCCGCAGGGAACCCACGCAGTCACAGGGAGAACATGCAAACTCCACACAGAAAGATCCCGAGCCTGTGATTGAACTCAGGACTACTCAGGACCTTCGTATTGTGAGGCACGTGCACTAACCCCTGTTCCACCGTGCTGCCGTGGATCCGAAAATAAGAGTTCAATATAAGCCCATGATCACTTCATTCATATGCATGATGCATTTTTTGGTGTGAACACTAACCAGAACGCACAAAGGTCATCTTTTTGCCTTTTGCCTTTTACTAGTCTAAAATTCTAAACACCCCCACCCACAGTGTCCACTTTGCTGCAGTGGTCTTATTTCATTTGTTTGCCCTTAGTCAAACAAATCAATGAAAAACAAAGTTTGGCATATAGCAGGTATGCTAGAAATGACTGAAAACACTGCAATATTCTTGCCAGACTAGAAGCTGGTGAAAGCTTGTCCTGCTATGTCTGGGTTTAGAATTTGACATATGTACATCATTTGAATTGTATGCTTTGTATGATTTATAGAACAAACTTTACAACACTCTTGAGGTTATTGTTTTGGTTGTGCACACTGAGCACTTAAAACACAGATCATCCCTTTTAAGCGTTTTGGACCCCTTGTGAGACCTATCAGACTCCCGCATGAAGTAGTCAAGTAAACACTTAATTACATTGTCATTTCAAAAAAGGCCTATCTGTATGAGACTCTACTTGTACTTTCTTCAAGTGTAAATCTTCTTGTTTTCTTCCTACGTTCCAAAGTGCAGTGTGACACGGCCCTGCAAAATGCGACGACGCAGCGGAAATGTGTCATTTCTCACATTGTCAGCATTGATTCGAGTATCAACAGTCAAGATGCTGTCTGGAAGGGGGGACCCAAAAGAAAACAGCGACGGAAGAAAATAATCTCGTATCCGTTTTCTCACGCCTAACACAGCTGATATCAAGGCTGAGCCGTATCCAAAGTTTAGCTTGATTAAGAGAAATTACTTTATTCTTCTGATATTTTTGTGTAAGCTTCCACGTTGTTGCTGTGTTAGGGCTTGTCTGTGAGCGCGGACGTGGTCAAGTAAACCTGAACGCAGCACATCTCCTCCATTGTGCAGATGCCATCGCATTAAACTTGCTGCCTGCGTCTGCACCGTGGAGGTTCCATCGTGAGACCTGGCCTATAGACAGCTCCTGTGTTTCAGACCAGTGCCTTAGATGAGAACATATTTTGATGATGTGTTCTTGTCCGGCAGTGATGAGCTTATTTTGCTCCACATCTGTTGAACTTCCCAGAGTATCATGTTTCTGCTCTCAACAACTAATCTCACAGGAGATGGTTGAGCTAGTGGCGAAATAGAGCAATTATGTGATTGGTCTTTGATTACAGAGTGTTCCCCTCTCATTTGTCGGATGAATTTGCAATTTAGGGGGTCAGACCTCCTGGGACTTCTTCTGACAAGCTATACTTGGCAATGTGACACTTTGTTGGAGAGATACATGGACAACACTATGCACATGAAAGAGTAGGATAGCTTGGCAACTTTAAATTGCTCTCTCATTAGCATCTTGGATTTATGTGTACACTTTTTAAAAGTTGGAGCCTCCTTTATCTTTCCATAGCTCCAGCTGTGCTGACTTGTGTGTGACAGACTCCAGCTATGTCGCCCTTCCCTCCTCCACCCCCGCCGCCCCGTCCTTCCCTCTAAAGCCCTCTAGATCCCCTCCTCCCCTTCCAGCTTCCCAGCCTAATTGAAGCCAGAACCTGGGAAAATCCTGCAGGTAGAACAGGAATCCAGGGTGGAAAATAAACCAGATCCTGAGTGCCAAAAATTCCATCACACAGTCTCACTTCCTCAGAGGCACCCGGCTGGTGTGTGCGTGACACCTTGTGCATGCTCTTGTGGAACACACACACACACACACACACACACATGCACATGCACACAGGATGGATGCATACTCTGCACTTTGTTTTTAGTCGTGCGATTACAGCAGCTCAATCATAAAGTAGGCGTGGACAACACTGCTAATGTTGATATCAAACTGATTATAATTGTCAATACTAAAACCAGTTTTTGACATTTTTTTAGCTCATTTAACAATTTTGTGATTTTACCTTAAAGGGGTCATATTGTGATTTTTTTTTTCTGTATTGAAAACACTTCCTTGTGGTCTACAAAACATGTAATGGTGGTGCTTTAGTCCAAATTTTGCATAGATGTTGTTTTACAGACCATCTTAAAGCCGTCTTATTTTCGTGCCATAGCCCTCCTCCAGGCCGAGTCCCCTTAGACCAGTGGTTCTCAAATTGGGGTACGCGTACCCCTGGGGGTACTTGAAGGTATGCCAAGGGGTACGTGAGATTTTTTTTTAATATTCTAAAAATAGCAACAATTCAAAAATCCTTTATAAATATATTTATTGAATATTACTTCAACAAAATATGAACGTAAGTTCATAAACTGAACATCAAATCAAGTAGGCTATTCCATTCATTACAATGCAACAATGCAATATTCAGCGTTGGCAGCTAGATTTTTTGTGAACATGTTCCATAAATATTGATGTTAAAGATTTATTTTTTGTGAAGAAATGTTTAGAATTAAGTTCATAAATCCAGATGGATCTCTATTACAATCCCCAAAGAGGGCACTTTAAGTTGATGATTACTTCTATGTGTAGAAATCTTTATTTATAATTTAATCACTTGTTTATTTTTCAACAAGTTTTTAGTTATTTTTATATCTTTTTTTCCAAATAGTTCAAGAAAGACCACTACAAATTAGCAATATTTTGCACTGTTATACAATTTAATAAATCAGAAACTGATGACATAGTGCTGTATTTTACTTCTTTATCTCTTTTTTTCAACCAAAAATGCTTTGCTCTGATTAGGGGGTACTTGAATTAAAAAACATGTTCAAAGGGGGTACATCACTGAAAAAAGGTTGAGAACCACTGCCTTAGACCGTGTCTCCACCCCTTCAGCCGTGTCGTATATCGGGAAGGGGATTCATATGGCCACAGTCATCACGGTTTACCTGACACGTGAAACGTGACGAATCGGTGAGGCGCGCTCTCTGCTTTAGCCGCTAGACGGTAGTAGATTGTTGAAAAGACCGACATGGTGGCGATGGTGCACCCATCTCACCCCGGACATAAACTTTTTGAACTGGTCCCCTTGGGCAGGAGATACAGGTCAATAAAATGCTGGACAAACAGGTTCAATAACACTTTCTACCCGAGAGCACAAGGCATAAAAAAGAATGACTGTGCATGTGAGCTGTGTGCTTGGTAGTTAGTTTTTTATGTATTATTTTTATCTATTTATCTGAGTACCATGTTCTTATGTTTGTTTATGTGTCATGAATTTGCACTAAATGAGTTTGCTTGCAATTTCCTTGTACAAGGACAAAGATATATTCTATTCTAAAATCGTAAAATGTGTTTTGTGGCAATTTCAACTTGGACCGCAGGATCAATTGCTATGCAGAATGACACTTTCCATCATTTTCAGCAGACTGCATTATAAAATGATTGAACCCTCACTTTCCTCTCCCGCCATGTATGGGGCCATATGAATCCCTTCCCTACTGTAGTTTTTTAGCGCTTCCATAAGGAGTCTACTGACAAATATGTTATAAATATACGCTACTTTTTATTAGCAGTGGCAACAGGATTTTGGCAAGCATGTGCATGTATGAGCCGGTCTGCCCCACAACAAGAGGATAGAGAGAAATAAATAACTTATTGACGACCACTTTATACTACAACTTAATAGAAATGGCGGATTCGCTCAGAGCTCTTCGGGTAAATCTCTACCTCAGGAAATATCCACACACGTCACTAAAGTCGCAAATTCCAAACGGCTCGTATGGAGAAAGTTTGGAAGAAGGCAAGATTCCAAATACACAAAAACAGGTACCAACATGTAAGAAAAGTGTGTTTTGCATAATACTGTAGGTCCCCTTTAATAAAAATATTTGTAATCAACAAATGTATTTGTTTGCAAAAATATAAAACATTGCAACCATACAAACAAAATAATAAAACTCTCCAAGGATTCATGGAACTCTACTTTAATGCCAGTAAAAATCAATTTTATTACAAAATTGCAAAATAAAGCCAATTGTGTAAAATAAGTCAACAAAAGCAATTATACTATTACTATTGTAGATTGGCTCTCCAAGGCCCTCTTCTGTCCAATGACTGACTGTATTCCCTCAGTTTTTATACAATATATACATTACTGCTGTCAAATTATTCCTTTTTAAATCAGAATAATCACTGTTTTGAATATGGATTAACCATGATTAATCACAGGCTATTACTTGCTTGAAAAAATTTACTAAAATGTGTTTTCAAATATTTACACACAAATGCAATTTTATTGTCACAATGTCTGTCACACAGGAACACTTTTTAACACGTTTTACTTAAATGTCCTTTATTTGCTTAAAACTTGGCAGCAGTTTTATCTGAAGTCCCGCTGGGGTTTATTTTACATTGAAACTTGCCAGCGAGCACACCAGTCAGTCTCTTCACTCATCTTTGCACTGACGTGTGCATTGACCTGATCACTGACCGGATAAGAACCCAGGCCGCCTTTCATGTAACCATCCGCGGTTAAGCTACAGGGACATGTGTGGTCCCAAAAAAATGACATGATTAATCTGCATAAAATACCTTCTGAAGAAGACTGCAGATGACCGTCGAAACATGTCAGGTAAAGATTCCATCTATTATCCCGAAAATATGGTCTGATTACAAGAAAATTTGGTAACACTTTAGTATGGGGAACATATAAACCATTAATTAGTTGGTTATTAACTTAGGGTTAGGGTTGAGGTTGGGGTTACGGTTAGGGTTAGGGTACGGGAAGACTCTTAGTTAATGGCTTACTGGTTGTATAATAAGGCCATGCAGATTAAGGTATTAATAAGTACTTAATAAGGAATTAATAAGTACTTAATAATGACTAATTAAGAGCCAATATGTTACTAATTTGCATGTTATTAAGCAACTAATTAATGGTTCATATGTTCCCCATACTAAAGTGTTACCGAACATTTGAAAGAGTATACATTCTTGTGATCATTTTTTAAACGTTACCTCATTTTTGACAGCTCTGATATAAATGTAACAATTTCAACAATGTAAGAATATTCACAACACAACAAAAAACCCTGATATTTATAATAATAAACCAGAAAAGTGAAAAAACATTGATCTCATCCGGCTTGTATCAATGGTTATCAATACTTTATTAGGCTCATGCAGCCACCTCAAAAACAACACTTTAATTAGTCTTTAATAGTGTGACCTCCACGCTGCTTTGCATGTGCATGCCTGTTATAATTAGAGGCGATATATAATAGAAATAAGAGTAACACTTTAGTATGGGGAACATATTCTAAGTAACAAAGACTTAATTGAGAGTTATTGGGACACTAGGGGAACATATTCTAAGTAACAAATACTTAATTTAGAGTTATTTAGTTAGGGTTAGAGGGTTAGGGTTGGGGTTAGGGTTTATAGCCGCTCTGCCCCACATCTTTGGAACTCATTACCACCAGACCTTCGTAACTTAGACTCAATATCCCTCTTCAAATCAAGACTCAAAACACACCTATTCCTGACTGCTTATTCATTGTAAATCTTATCGATCTTTGTTGTTGTTGTTTATATCCAATTGATTTTATTGTTTTGATTTTGTACGGTGTCCTTGAGTGCCCAGAAAGGCGCCTTATAAGTAAAAAGTATTATTATTATTATTATTATTATTATTATTATAATTGGTTGTATAATAAGGCCATGCAGAATAAGGCATTAATAAGTACTTAATAATGACTAATTAAGAGCCAATATGTTACTAATTTGCATGTTAATAAGCAACTAATTATTGGTGAATATGTTCCACATGCTAAAGTGTTACGAAATAAGCACGCGGTGGTCTTTCCTCCAGGGTGTGCGCGTACAATCAGACTAATAGACACCATGGGTGTGAGACGGGGCCCGCTGTTTTGTAAACTTGCTAACCCAGCCATCATGCGCCTCTCGCCAAAGAGGCAGTCTTCTGTTTGATGTTCTATAGCGAGGGTTCGTCTAGCGTTATTTAATACACCCCCTCAGGGCTTTCGTCCTCTCGCCCTCCTCGATTTTATGTAGGTGAATTGCATTGGTAGGAGGAAGAGGGCTTGTTATCCTGCTATATTTGTAGGCCATGAGGGTTGTTTAAATGAAGTGTGACACCTGGTGTAAACCTCTGAGGAGCCTGGGGGGGGCTGAGTTGTTTTCCTGGTCAGAGCGCCACACGCATGTTTGCCTTTCAGGCGGGCGGCTTCGGGCTTCATGCTAGGTTTAGGATTGGAGTTATGCTTCTTTGACTTAAGGAATCTAACAAACAGATAACCCCCCAACCCCCGTCTCAGACGTCCCCACATCCACATCTCCCCTGCTGGCTGGGAGGTCAGACAGAGCATGTGAGGGCTCTTTTCCTCCCAATTAGTCTGCCTGCTAATGAGGCCCAACCATCCCTTCTTGCACTGCCACCCATTCCTCCTTTTACCTCCACCCCTCCAAAGCCCGGGGGCTCCAAGTCAGGGTCGCCTCTCTGCGTGCCCACTCCCACACCACACCACACCACAGCCACGCCGTTGCGCTGGGTGTAATTACGACACGGCTCGGGTTATAAAAGTCCGGCGCCTACCTCACCACTCTGTTTTTCTTTCTGGCTTTTGGTTATCTCGGTCCAATATTTGTTCGGTAACACTTTAGTATGGGGAACACATATTCACCATTAATTATTAAAATGCTAATTAGTAACATATTGGCTTAATTAGTCATTATTAAGTACTTATTAATGCCTTATTCTGCATGGTCTTATTATATAACCAGTAAGCCATTAACTAAGAGTCTTCCCTCAATAACCTCAGAATTATTGCTTATTAGTAACTAGGGCTGTGAATCTTTGGATGTCCCACAATTCGATTCAATATCGATTCTTGGGGTCACGATTAGATTCAAAATCGATTTTTTTTTCAATTCAACATGATTCTCGATTCAAAAACGATTTTTTCCAGATTCAAAAGGATTCTCTATTCATTCAATACATAGGATTTCAGCAGGATCTACTCCAGTCTGCTGACATGCAAGCAGAGTAGTATATTTTTGTAAAAAGCTTTTATAATTGTAAAGGACAATGTTTTATCAACTGATTGCAATAATGTAAATTTGTTTTAACTATTAAATGAACCAAAAATATTACTTAGTTTATCTTTGTGAAAATATTGGACAAAGTGTGTTGTCAAGCTTATGAGATGCGATGCAAGTGTAAGCCACTGTGACACTATTGTTCTTTTTTATTTTTATTTTTTATAAATGTCTAATGATAATGTCAATGAGGGATTTTTAATCACTGCTATGTTGAAATTGTAACTAATATTGATACTGTTGTTGATAATATTCCTTTTTGTTTCACTACTTTTGGTTTGTTCTGTGTCGTGTTTGTGTCTCCTCTCAATTGCTCTGTTTATTGCTGTTCTGAGTGTTGCTGGGTCAGAACACGTTTCCACTTTGTATCAGTCCATGTTAGATGAGCTCAGGACCAGCGAAGCCGACGGCGTTTCTGGGTGTTGTTGATAAACAGTTTTCGCCTTGCATAGGAGAGTTTTAACTTGCACTTACAGATGTAGCGACCAACTGTAGTTACTGACAGTGGGTTTCTGAAGTGCTCCTGAGCCCATGTGGTGATATCCTTTACACACTGATGTCGCTTGTTGATGCAGTACAGCCTGACGGATCGAAGGTCACGGGTTTAGTTGCTTACGTGCAGTGATTTCTCCAGATTCTCTGAACCCTTTGATGATATTACGGACCGTAGATGGTGAAATCCCTAAATTCCTTGCAATAGCTGGTTGAGAAAGGTTTTTCTTAAACTTTTCAACAATTTGTTCACGCATTTGTTGACAAAGTGGTGACCCTCGCCCCACCCTTGTTTGTGAATGACTGAGCATTTCATGGAATCTACTTTAATACCCAATCATGGCACCCACCGGTTTTGGATTTGTATTGCATTGTTATGGTATTGCTGTGTATTGTTTTGTTGGATTGATTAATTCAAAAAAAAAAAAGAGATTTTTTAAAAATGAGAATCGATTCTGAATCGCACAACGTGAGAATCGCGATTCGAATTCGAATCGAATTTTTCCCACACCCCTGTTAGTAGCCCTAACCCAACCCTAACCCTTATATGTCCAAATAACTCTAAATGAAGTCTTTGTTACTTTAATAAGCAACTAATTAATGGTGAATATGTTCCCCATACTAAAGCGTTACCATTTGTTCTTTTCTTAATTAGTTGACCAGGAGGCGCATGAGTTTAAGAACAGCTGAGTCTTCTTGCTGACATCCCCGTCTTGTTGTCAGTGAGCACGGTCACATGTTCCTGTGTAACAAGATCTCCTCCGCCGCCACCCCCCACAAACCAGGTCAGGGGTCACACTTCCTGTTTCCTGTCTGCGCTAGGTCATCAGAGGGTCTCCATGTGAGGGTCAAAGACCTCCCTCCGTCTTTTGTTTGGGGCAGGCTCCTCTCTGGAGCTGTCAAAGTGTTTGCACTCCCCAAACTTTTATCATTTCCCCTCAAGGCCTTTTCATCCCTTGTTGCACTTCTTTTTTTTTTTTTTCCTGTGTGTCTGATGCTCTCTTCTCACTCGCTCGGGCCCACTGAGCGATTCATTTGATTTAATATTCTCAGTGTTTCCTCGTGTTTAGGAAGGCTTTAAATTGTCATAAACATCTAAAGCGCGTCAGGTCCGGCCTGGTGAAAACAAGAACCCCCAAAATTAAGTCACTAGCGCCCCCTATAAATTTAGAAGAAAAAAAAATGTGCCCGCCACCTGTTTGCAAAATCTTGACAGGGTTTGGTGGAGTCGTCTATTATGACAGGGCACACAAAAAAAGCCTTGAAAACAAACAATAAATTGGCCATTTTGATTTGAAGCTGACATTTTATGGGAAAACCATGTGTTCAACGTTTCCCTTGAACTTTAAAGGGGAACATTATCACCAGACCTATGTAAGTGTCAATATATACCTTGATGTTGCAGAAAAAAGACCATATATTTTTTTAACCGATTTCTGAACTCTAAATGGGTGAATTTTGGCAAATTAAACGCCTTTCTATTATTCGCTCTCGGAGCGATGACGTCACAACGTGACGTCACATCGGAAAGTAATCCGCCATTTTCTCAAACACATTACAAACACCGAGTCAAATCAGCTCTGTTATTTTCAGTTTTTTTCGACTGTTTTCTGTACCTCGGAGACATCATGCCTCGTCGGTGTGTTGTCGGAGGGTGTAACAACACAAACAGGGACGGATTCAAGTTGCACCAGTGGCCCAAAGATGCAAAAGTGGCAAGAAATTGGACGTTTGTTCCGCACACTTTACCGACGAAAGCTATGTTACGACAGAGATGGCAAGAATGTGTGGATATCCTGCGACACTCAAAGCAGATGCATTTCCAACGATAAAGTCAAAAAAATCTGCCGCCAGACCCCCAGGAAAAGAGAGCGCCTGAGGGTATGTCTACAGAATATATTATTTGATGAAAACTGGGCTGTCTGCACTCTCAAAGTGCATGTTGTTGCCAAATGTATTTCATATGCTGTAAACCTAGTTCATAGTTGTTAGTTTCCTTTAATGCCAAACAAACACATACCAATCGTTGGTTAGAAGGCGATCGCCGAATTCGTCCTCGCTTTCTCCCGTGTCGCTGGCTGTCGTGTCGTTTTCGTCGGTTTCGCTTGCATACGGTTCAAACCGATATGGCTCAATACCTTCAGTTTCTTCTTCAATTTCGTTTTCGCTACCTGCCTCCACACTACAACCATCCGTTTCAATACATGCGCAATCTGTTGAATCACCTAAGCCGCTGAAATCCGAGTCTGAATCCGAGCTAATGTCGCTATAAACTTGCTGGACAAGTCGCCACCTCATCGCAGGGCCAACACAGATATATATATATATATATATATATATATATATATATATATATATATATATATATATATATATATATATATATATATATAGTATATTGGGGCAGCACGGTGGAAGAGGGGTTAGTGCGTCTGCCTCACACGAAGGTGCTGAGTAGTCTGGGGTTCAATCCCAGGCTCGGGATCTTTCTGTGTGGAGTTTGCATGTTCTCCCCGTGACTGCGTGGGTTCTATCCGGGTACTCCGGCTTCCTCCCACCTCCAAAGACATGCACCTGGGGATAGGTTGATTGGCAACACTAAATGGTCCCTAGTGTGTGAATGTGAGTGTGAATGTTGTCTGTCTATCTGTGTTGGCCCTGCGATGAGGTGGCGACTTGTCCAGGGTGTACCCCGCCTTTCGCCCGATTGTAGCTGAGATAGGCTCCAGCGCCCCCCGCGATCCCGAAGCGAATAAGCGGTAAAAAGTGGATGGATGAGGGAGGGGAGGGATATTACTGTTCCTAGTATACATAAACGACTTGTCATCGGCATGCGACTGTAAATTGTTCTTGTTTGCGGATGACTCGGCCCTGCTGGTATCAGACAAGGACAAGTCACAGGTGGAGAAAATCCTCAGTGCTGAACTCTGTAGAACTTGCACCTGGTTCGCTGACAACAAGCTATCCATACACTTGGGTAAAACGGAATCCATCCTGTTTGGGTCCCACATCAACCTTTAGAAAGTCAATGACTTCACTATAAAAGGGGGTGACATTGTTATCACCAGGAAGGATGAGGTCACCTACCTAGGTTCCATTCTAGAGGCTAATCTTTCCTGTGATAAAATGGCAATCAAAAAGGTCAACCAACGAACGAGATTTATCTATAGAATCTCCTCTCTGGTCAACAAAAGCACCATGAGGATTCTGGCGGGGACTCTCGTTCAACCCTTTTTCGATTACGCATGCACCTCCTGGTACCCTAGCACCTCCAAAACCCTCAAATCTAGACTCCAAACATCCCAGAACAAGCTAGTCAGATTACTTCTAGACCTCCACCCCAGATCCCACCTCACTCCTACCCACTTCTCCAAAGTGGGCTGGCTCAGGGTGGAGGACAAAGTAAAACAACTTGCACTGAGCCTAGTCTATAAAATCCGCTACACCTCCCTGATACCGAAGTACATGTCAAACTACTTCCTTAACGTAAATGACCGCCATAACCACAACGCCAGGGGGAGCTCCACTAACCACGTTAAACCCAGATTCCGATCTAACAAAGGTCTTAACTCATTCTCTTTCTATGCCACATCAATGTGGAATGCGCTCCCAACAGGTATAAAAGAAAGGGCATCTCTATCCTCCTTCAAAACTACAATAAAAGTACACCTCCAGGCAACTTCAACCCTAAACTAACACCCTCCCCGGATTGTTGTTAATAATCAAATGTAAACAATCAAATGTAGATATTTTTCTTATGCTTTCTGATCTCTCTCTCTCTCTCTCTCTCTCTCTCTATGTCCACTACTTGCTGTACATATCCTACCAAGTCAGACCAACACTGTTTCAATATCCATTTCTCTGTTCTCAATTGTTGATGACTGATGATAACACCCCCCCCCCCACACACACACCTCCCACCCCCCCACCCCCCCACCCCCCCCATTTCATTCAGGAACATCGCATGGTTGCATTTGCTTAATTCAATATGTTTGAAAGGAGGTACAGTAGGGAAGGGATTCGCATATGGCCCCATTTCTGGGTGAGTTTTGTGTGAGAGAGAAGTGTGGGGTTAATCATTTTGCAATGCAGCCTGCTGAAAATGATGGAAAACGCCACACCACATAGCAACTGACCTTGTGGTCAATGTTGGAATTTCCACAAAACACATTTTGTGATATTTAACACTCTACTGCTGTCTAGTGTCTAAAATGGATAGTGCAAACCCCCAATTCGTTACGTTTCATGTGTCAGGTACACCGTGACAAATGGGGCCATATGAATCCCCTTCCTATTGTACTTGGCCCTATTTTTTTGTAATTTTTCTAGCCTTTTTTGTTGAGTTTAATTTCTGCAATATGCCTTCTGGACTACACTTTTGACACCCCTAACCTTGAACTTATTTTGCAAATAGGTGACATATACTACTGATATAGGTATACACTTGGGGAAAATAGCCCTGTCGTGCCACTGCAGAAGATGCTGGTTCTCAGGAGGATATTGTAAATAAAATTGGCTTGACTTGGCATCAGCTCTGGGTTGCCAAACTTCTCGGGGCTTCATTATTCAGATCAGCATGACACTGGCATGGAAACAGGAGTTTTGAAAAAATAAATTAGAATGAAAAATGTTTATATGCATTAGGGTTGTACGGTATACCGCGATACTAATGAATCATATTCGGTACAATACCGCCTCTGAAAAGTACCGGTCTCCAACCCCCGCACCCCGTTGTCGTCACGTCATGTCATTGCTGGTTTTACGAGCATACGAGCATGTTCGGCAGCGCACAATCACAGAGTACTTACAAGCAGACCCAGTGTGTAGACAGAAAAGGGAGAACGGACGCATTTTGGCTTAAAAACTAACAATAAAGGTGAAGTTATAACACTGAAACGCCCTCAGGAAGAGGTGCTGTAAGACATGGCTAGCTAGCTAGCGACTAAAGTCCAGCCCCAGTCTGCAGTGTTTTAGCTACTTCTAAATCACTAATCCTCGCCTCCATGGCGACAAATAAAGTAAGTTTCTTACAAGTATCATCCCTGCAGGACGAGGAATAGCTAAACATGCTTCACTACCAGAGGTGGGTAGTAACGCGCTACATTTACTCCGTTACATCTACTTGAGTAACTTTTGGGATAAATTGTACTTCTAAGAGTAGTTTTAATGCAACTTACTTTTACTTTTACTTGAGTATATTTATAGAGAAGAAACGCTACTTTTACTCCGCTACTTTTATCTACATTCAGCTCGCTACTCGCTACTAATTTTAATCGATCTGTTAATGCACGCTTTGTTTGTTTTGGTCTGTCATAGTGCCTGCGTTTCAACAAATACAGTCACTGGTGACGTTCACTCCGTTCCACCAATCAGATGCAGTCACTGGTGACGTTAGACCAATCAAACAGAGCCAGGCGGTCACATGACCTGACTTAAACAAGTTGAAAAACTTATTGGGGTGTTACCATTTAGTGGTCAATTGTACGGAATATGTACTGTACTGTGCAATCTACTAATACAAGTTTCAATCAATCAATCAAAAGTGTGAAGGAAAAAAGACACTTTTTTATTTCAAACGTACATCCCATCACAAGCCTAAAGACTGACTGCACAGTTCCTGTCTTCACAATAAAAGTGCCACTCCATCGCGCCTGCGCTTTCAAAATAAGAGTCTCCGAAAGCCAGCGCAAACAAGCTAGCAAGCTACGGAATTTGCCGCCAATGTATTTCTTGTAAAGTGTGTGAAAACGAATATGGAAGCTGGACAAATAAGATACCAAAAACCAACCACTTTCATGTGGTATTAGACAGAAAGGAGGAACTTTTTTTCTCCTGCATTTGAAAACGTGGACGTTAAGCACTGCTGTCTGATTACAATCAATGCAAGTCATCAGAATCAGGTAATACACCAACTTATATTCTTGTCAACATGAAAGAAAGGAATCTATATGTGTTAAACATGCATGTATATTCATTAAAACACCTTTAACATGTAAACACAAACGGCAAAATAAATAAATATAAATGATATACTTTATATATCAATGTATGTGTATATATGTATATATATATATATATATATATATATATATATATATATATATATATATATATATATATATGGTGTGTGTGTGTATGTTACTCATCAGTTACTCAGTACTTGAGTAGTTTTTTCACAACATACTTTTTACTTTTACTCAAGTAAATATTTGGGTGACTACTCATTACTTTTACTTGAGTAATAAATCTCTAAAGTAACAGTACTCTTACTTGAGTACAATTTCTGGCTACTCTACCCACCTCTGTTCACTACACACCGTAGCTCACTGGTGTCAAAATGTAAACAAACGCCATTGGTAGATCTACACCTAACATCCACTGTAATGATACCAAGTACAGTAGCGTATCTAGTTGATACTACTATGATTACGTCGATATTTTTTGGCATCACAACATCTTCTTGCGTTTTTTTAGAATGTATATTATGTTTATAAACTCAGGAAATATGTCCCTGGACACATGAGGACTTTGAAACGACCAATGTATGACTTAACGACTTAGTATCGGATTGATACCCAAATTTGTAGTATCATCCAAAACTAATGTAAAGCATCAAACAACAGAAGAATAAGTGATTATTACATTTTAACAGAAGTGTAGATATAACATGTTAAGAGAGAAAGTAAGCAGGTATTAACAGTAAATGAACAAGTAGATTAATAATTCATTTTATACCACTTGTCCTTAATAATGTTGACAAAATAATAGAATGGAAAATGACACAATATGTTACTGCATATGTCAGCAGACACATTAGGAACCTTTTTTTGCTTACTTACTACTAAAAGACAAGTTGTCTTGTATGTTCACTATTTTATTTTAAGGACAAACTTGCAATAAGAAACATATGTTTAATGTACCCTAAGATTTTTTGTTAAAATAAAGCCAATAATGCCATTTTTTGTGGTCCCCTTTATTTAGAAAAGTACCGAAAAGTATCAAAATAATTTACCAAAATATTGGTATCGGGACAACACTAATATACAGTATATGTATTTATATTTACCAGCTAGTCCATGAAGCAAATTGAGCCAATTGCCCTTCCCTAATATAAATTATAACATCATCTTCTCCTATCATGGGACCATCAACTGACGAAACTGAGGGTTTCTTAGCAACACATGACTCTGGGAACCACTGCGATAACGTGTAAAGAAGACGCGCAGCAGACAAAAAGAGATTGTCTGAGGAGCGTAATCTGATTTCACGACCATTGGCCAGCACAGGAATGGGACTTTTTTTTTTCAACTGTTTAACCTCATGCAGACAATCAGACACATTCACAGACATGAGTCAAGATTTTCACTGGGGGTGCCTCAAAACGGTTGAAAATTGCTGTCATACCAGCAACGTTTAATACAGTGCACGGCATTCATACCTTGATCTGAGCTCAGGCTGGCAAAATAAACATGTAAGTTGTTGTGGCATGGCAACAAATGGTTTGATTCCATATCTCTGAAATATGTAAACATCTCAAGGGTTTTGCTTTGAAATATAATTAAAACAAGAAACAAAGTCATTGCCAATGAAATAAAAAGTCCGGTTTCCAGTCCAAATAGAGGGATCTGGAAATAAAGTTGCGGGCTTAGTCACAAAGGTGGAGCGGGTCCGCACCCAGTTTAACGACCGCAGAGCTGCTTTTCTTCTCTGTGTTTGTGTTACGACTGGAATTAACATCAGGAAATTAATCTTGTCTGTGTTAACTGTCTGACAGTCTGCAGCAGAGCGAGCGTTGCGTGACAGACTGAGAAGTGGACACGCTGGAGGAGGACAGAGGTTGGCGAGGGGGCGGACTCGGTTTGTGGTAGTGTCAGAGAAAAGAATGAGAGAGCGGAGAGAGCGAAGGCTTGTTGGCCTCCGTACATTTCACTTTCAATAAAAGTTGAGTAATGAGCCACGAGCAGCAGGTGGGACTGCAGCGCTCGGCTTGGGAGCTTTCCATGACTCAGACGATGGAAAGTGTCTGCTGTCATACTGTACCTCTCTTTGTCTACGTCTACTCTTACAAGGTGCGCCTTCACGCCTTTATTTATCCTCCTGACACCATGTCAAGAACCAGTGGAGGAGGGGAGTGTTAAGCACTGGGGTAATTTTCCCCTATTTTTCCACGTTACCACCACCAAACGTGAGAGTGTCAGGCCTCAAATTTGTACTTTTTATAGGTCAAGGCAAGTGTTGCCTTAAAGGAGGGCTCATATTTTAGGGCACCAAGGCAAGTTAGAAGGGCACTAAGGCAAACGAGGCAGGAGATAAAGAGAAAACAAAGGAAGATCGAATTTCGCAAATAAACAAGGAAGTTGTTACTACTACTTCAAAAGAAAAGTCGGCACCATAGATATAGTCGCCACACCTTAAAATAAGTGAAAATAAATTAAAGTAATATATAATGTGTATATATATAAATATAATGTGTATATATATATAAATATAATGTGTATATATATATATATATATATATATATATATATAGATATACGTTAGGTTAGGAAAAAACACAGAGGCTATTTCATCCCTACAAGATTTAAAAAAATAAAATCCCCTGAAGAGCAGGGAAACCTGCGAAACAGGCTTGTAGGGATGAAATAGCCTCTGTGTTTTTTCCTGACCTAACATATATTCCGCTCACCCCCGGTATTGAGCACTGTATAACAGATAGGCCACAGAAACCTCGACTATCCATCCATCCATTTTCTACCGCTTATTCCCTTTTTTGGGGTCGCGGGGGGCGCTGGAGCTTATCTCAGCTACAATTGGGCGGAAGGCGGGGTACACCCTGGACAAGTCGCCATCTCATTGCAGGGCCAACACAGATAGACTGACAACATTCACACTCACATTCACACACTAGGGCCAATTTAGTGTTGCCAATCAACCTATCCCCAGGTGCATGTCTTTGGAGGTGAGAGGAAGCCGGAGTACCCGGAGGGAACCCACGCAGTCACGGGGAGAACATGCAAACTCCACACAGAAAGATCCCAAGCCCGGAATTGAACCCAAGATTACTCAGGACCTTCGTATTGTGAGGCAGATGCACTAACCCCTCTTCCACCGTGCTGCCCCAGAAACCTCGACTATATATATATATATATATATATATATATATATATATATATATATATATATATATATATATATATATATATATATATATATATATATACACGTTAGGTCAGGAAAAAACTCAGAGGCTATTTCATCCCTACAAGCCTGTTTCGCAGGTTTCCCTGCTCTTCAGGGGATTTTATTTTTTTAAATCTTGTAGGGATGAAATAGCCTCTGTGTTTTTTCCTGACCTAACGTATATTCCGCTCACCCCCGGTATTGAGCACTGTATAACAGATAGGCCACAGAAACTTTGACTATATATATATATATATAAAGATAAAAAATAGTGTTCATGTATGATATCTAGGGCCTGGTGTTTACTTTTTGAAAATATAACACAAAGCAGTTTGGCTAATGAAGATGAAGTCTAATAAACAAGCTTTGTTCTTCTCCAATGCCTCCCTAGTGTTTCAGTACAACAGTTTGGCCAACAACAAACAAAAAAAAGGAGTGATACCTCACACATTGAATAAACAATCTTCACAGCCTGCATTCAATTCCATGAGATGACAAAACATTTTAGCTCGTATTGATGTTATTTGAACACTGATACAGTTAGATAAAGGAGAAGTGAACATCCCAGTAAACAAAGTAAAGACTTTATAAACAAGTTGTGACAACGTTCACGACACATCGCCTGCGGCAAAACATCAAATAGTTTTCTCCTTCGCTGGATACTTTTTGTGTGGGGACAAGTGTCTCCAATATTGTCCACACCTGTCTCCATCCAAACACAGCAGTGCGCTCTTAAACACACGCCGGCAAGCGAGGGAAAATGACGTTAAACCAAGCGCTTGGCTCCGTTTACTCCGTGGGGAAATCTCCGCAGCAAAGTCTGTGTCGTTGGTCCGTCATGATTAGCAAGCCAAACACCGCTAGTGCCCATGTGCCTGACTCTGTGTGGCCGAAAATGCATGTTTTTCGGTAACTAAAACCTTTAACGGTATTACTAACCGTCGGGAATTATTGCAAATTATCAGTATACCGTTACATCCCTCATCCATTAACAAGTAAAAAGTCAAGGGCGGTCACGGCATGTTTTTGCCACGAATGTTGGTCAATTTTTTGGGGCATTACGGCAAATGATTAGGACGGTAAAATTTGAGCGCTGGAGTGTTCTGATGGCCATCTGTTGGTTGATTCATAATGTAGCCCGTTTATGGGGACGCCCCTTGAACTGGCTGACTGATTGTCTGCATAAACAAAATCGAAATTCCCCATTGCTTGTACATTTACTAGTGACTTTCACCAGGGACAAAGATAAATAATTTTTTAACCTGCGGCAATTTGTTGACATTAGGCTCCAGCACCCCCCGCGACCCCGAGAGGGACAAGCAGTAGAAAATGGATGTATGGATGTGTTTCTCTATTTGTGCACTCATACCTTGCTTGTTCGCGTGCCACACTTTGTCTGTTATCATACGGCCAAATATTAGGTGTGACAAACTAGTCCGTTTGCCTGTTTATTATTTCACGGAATTAGAAATGACATCACATGTTGATGACTCTGTTTCTGTATTCTTTTATTTTATTGAGCACGACTGCAAAATAAGACACCATGGGGCCAAATAATGTTGCAAGTTCCAGCACTTTGATAAAGAATTTGAGAAACTGTTGAATTCAAGAAATAACTGGCTAGGAATGAGTACCTTTCACATTTGAAACGATACGGTACAATTTCCCGGTACCTGAGAATTGACAATGGTATTTAACGGTACCAATCTGTGGTATGACACGACAGTAGTGGCCCTCATCCGTGACAACAACGACATGGACTACAGGGAGGAGGTGAAACATCTGGTTGACTGGGGCAGAACCAACAACCTGGTCCTGAATGTCAACAAGACCAAGGAGATCATCGTTGACTTCAGGAAGCACCAGTCCAGCCACGCTCCACTCTACATCAACGGCACAGCAATGGAGATAGTAAGCAGCACCAAGTTCCTGGGGGTGCAGATAACTGACAATATAACCTGGTCCCTACACACCGGAGCTCTTGTAAAAAGAGCTCAGCAGCGCATGCACTTTTTGCGTGGGATGAAAAGAGCACAGCTCCCTCCCCCCATTCTCACCACATTCTATAGAGGAACTATAGAGAGCCTGCTGACCAACAGCATCTCTGTCTGGACTGGAGCCTGCAGTGCCTCAGACTGGAAGTCTCTCCAGAGAGTGGTGAGGACGGCGGAAAAGATCATCAGGACTCCTTTTCCTCCTATCCAGGAGATCGCAAAAAGCCGCTGCCTGACCAGGGCTCAGAAAATCTGCAAAGACTCCTCCCACCCCCACCAAGGACTGTTTTCACTGCTGGACTCTAGAAAGAGGTTCCGCAGCCTCAGACGCAGAACCTCTAGGTTCTGTAACAGCTTCTTCCCTCAGGCCGTAAGACTCTTGAACGCATCATAATTAAATTAAATTATCCCCTCAACTCCCCCCAATATGGATTAACTCGCTGGAATAAAAAAGACAATATAACATAGATCCATAAATGTGGACGCATGTGAAAAAGTGCAATATATTTATCCGTACAGTAATCTATTTATTTATTCATATATATTTATATATATTAATTTATTCTATATATATATATTTATATATTATTTATATATATTTATTATTTATATATGCACCTTATTTCTTTTTTATCCCGCACTACAATGAGCTTATGTAACGAAATTTTGTTCTTATCTGTGATGTAAAGTTCAAATTTGAATGACAATAAAAAGGAAGTCTAAGAAGTCTAAGTCTACTTTTGTGTGTGTTCGTGTGTTAATGAATGTCAGTTTGTTTAATAATAAAATCTCCTTTTTTAATTTACCATTAACAATGAGTTGTTATTGTGCTGTTGTATCTTGTTTTCCCACACCTCTGAATCTCATTGGCTAGTATTGTAAAATAGATTTTGCATGCAGTTGCAAATCCAAGACAGTAGATGGCAGTAGTGTATTGACTACAGTGTGTTGTCTGGAAGTAGTGTTTACCATTAAGGTGAATGTGTCTTGTTAGTCTTTTGTTGTGCCCTACTTTTTTTTTATGTCTTGGTAGAACCAGCCCCAGAATATAAAATGTTATCGTCCCATTGTCTCACGTCATCCTCTGTGAACCGGGAAGTGACATGGTAGCATATTTACATACACTAATTCATTGATTATGTCTCAAATTGCACAGTTATGTCTGTACACTTTAATATATATACTGTATGCCAATTTTGACAGTGTGGTGTCTCAAATCAACTACTGTCATGCACTTACTGGAAATGATGATCACAATATTTACCTGTGTCCTCTTCTTCTTTCTCCCCCTACTTTTTAAATTGTGAATTGCAACACTTCCACAATGTTGCCAAGTTAGCGACGCAGTGTGCATAACTGCAACATAAGGGTACTGACAGTGCACTGCATTTTCACATGTTACTCAGCGTCAACACGCAAAGCCACAAAATGCTAAGTGTAAGTGTGCAAGTGTGCAGATTGTGACACATTTGTTGACTATCCTGTTTGAGTCACGGCTTAGCTGGAGCCTGATTGTCGCCAATGAGTTAGCACCTCTATCCCGACAAGCATGTTTTTGGAGTGTGGGAGGAAAACAGAGTACCCCTAGAACAGTGTTTTTCAACATTTTTTGAGCCCAGGCACATTTTTTGCGTTGGAAAAAATCCGGAGAACACCGCCAGCAGAAATCATTAAAAAACGAAACTCAGTTGACAGTAAAAAGTCGTCGTCGCAATTGTTGGATATGACTTTAAACCATAACCAACCATGCATCAATATAGCTCTTGTCTCAAAGCAGGTGTACTGTCACAACCTGACACATCACGCCATGACTTATTTTGAGTTTATTGCTGTTTTCCTGTGTGTAGTGTTTTAGTTCTTGTCTTGCGCTCCTATTTTGGTGGCTTTTTCTCTTTTTTTGGTATTTTCCTGTAGCAGTTTCATGTCTTTTCTAGACCTCCACCCCAGATCACACCTCACTCCTACCCACTTCTCCAATGTGGGCTGGCTCAGGGTGGAGGACAGAGTAAAACAACTTGCACTGAGCCTAGTCTATAAAATCCGCTACACCTCCCTGATACCGAAGTACATGTCAAACTACTTCCTTAACGTAAATGACCGCCATAACCACAACACCAGGGGGAGCTCCACTAACCACGTTAAACCCAGATTCCGATCTAACAAAGGTCTTAAATCATTCTCTTTCTATGCCACATCAATGTGAAATGCGCTCCCAACAGGTGTAAAAGAAAGTGCATCTCTATCCTCCTTCATAACCGCAATAAAAGTTCACCTCCAGGCAGCTACAACCCTAAACTAACACCCTCCCCGGATTGTTAATAATCAAATGTAAACAATCAAATGCAGATACTTTTTCTTATGCCTTCTGATCTCTCTCTCTCTCTCTCTCTCTCTCTCTCTCTCTCTCTCTCTCTCTCTCTCTCTCTCTCTCTCTGCCCACTACTTGCTGTCCATATCCTACCAAGTCAGACCTACACTGTTCCAATATCCATTTCTCTGTTCTCAATTGTTGATGACTGATGATAACAACCAACCCACTCCACACCCCGGATTGTAAATAATGTAAATAATTCAATGTGATGATCTTGTGTGATGACTGTATTATGATGATAGTATATATCTGATAGTATATATCTGTATCATGAATCAATTTAAGTGGACCCCGACTTAAACAAGTTGAAAAACGTATTCGGGTGTTACCATTTAGTGGTCAATTGTACGGAATATGTACTTCACTGTGCAACCTACTAATAAAAGTCTCAATCAATCAATC
Source organism: Nerophis lumbriciformis (assembly GCF_033978685.3). Taxonomy (NCBI): domain Eukaryota; kingdom Metazoa; phylum Chordata; class Actinopteri; order Syngnathiformes; family Syngnathidae; genus Nerophis; species Nerophis lumbriciformis. Next base: position 19,265,067 of record NC_084582.2, read on the forward strand.
AATCTTCCTTTGAGCGATATTTCCTGCATCTACTTTGGATATTTCAGTTGTTTTCATCCTCCTTTGTGGGGACATTGTTGATTGTCATGTCATGTTCGGATGTACAAGTCTTTGCTGTCGTCCAGCATTCTGTTTTTGTTTACTTTGTAAACAATTCAATCTTAGTTTTGTTCTGAATAGCCTTCTCTAAGCTTCAATGCCTTTTCTTAGGGGCACTCACCTTTTGTTTATTTTTGGTTTAAGCATTAGACACCTTTTTACCTGCACACTGCCTCCCGCTGTCACCTGCATATTGTGATCACGACAAACCATCGTCGTCTCACACGACCTGTTCCCAACATCTACAAAGCAATTAGCTACCGGCTGCCACCTACTGATATGGAACAGTATTACACGGTTACTCTGCCGAGCTCTTGACAGCACCGACACTCAACAACAACAACACATCATTTGCAGACTATAACTACTGGTTTGCAAAAAAATATTTTTAACCCAAATAGGTGAAATTAGATAATCTCCCACGGCACACCAGACTGTATCTCACGGCACACGTCTGCGGCGCGGCACAGTGGTTGAAAAACACTGCCATAGAAAACCCACACAAAAGTGGGGGGAAAAACTCCCCGCAGGGAGTCCTGAACCAAGGTTTAAACCCTGAATCTTATGGTTATAAGACACACGTGCTAACCACATTTCCTCCTCCATGCTGCCACATTCGCCAAGGCACAACAATTACACTTAACAATGTATTTACTTTCGAACCTCGTGAGCCTCGTCGTCAGATCAAAACCGTTTTCATGTTAACGAGGCACAGAACAAATCAGAGACAGACCAGATGAACCCCACCCTATTCATGCGAGGTTAAGGGACTTGGACCAAAGCTTTTTTTTTTTTTTCTCTCCCAGTTACAGCTTTTTGGCTCCGGCTGATGTCTGACATATTGTTACGATGATGTCATGGTAATTTGGATTTAATTACTTATTTCATTTGACAAAAAGAGGTCCTGCTGTCCTTGACTTGACAGCTTGTTGTGAAGGTGCCTGCAAAGTTATTTGTAGCAATGACACATGAGAAAGTCAGGAGGAGCAACGTTCCATCGTACTTTTCCATCTTGTGATTGTAGAAGTGTAATACAGTTTCAGTGTTGTGCAAGAATAATGAAACAATTGTTTATTCCAGCCGAGGTGCAGGTGTACCAAATTAAATATCCGATGCGTCAGTGAGTGTTGAGGCGCGTACGCAGGCAGGTGGTAGGTTACACATGGTCTTGTTTGCACAAACTCTACCTTACACCGGGACACACTGTTGCTGTTCTCGTGTTCATGTTATTTTTTTCCGAACATAGCCTGAACCATTTCTTCATCGCGCTGCCGTGCAAGTGTTTGTTTGTCTTAGATGGGCCACTCGGCCCCCCTCATAGAGTCCAGCGATAACCGACCAAACTATTTCTTCATCATGTTGTTTATTTGCTTTAGTTGTGTCAAGGGAAAATGTTGTTATGTTCTTTTACTACCCAGTTAGACACCTTCAATAGAGTATTTGACTAACTTTATACACACAGTCTTTTGTGAAAGGCCATGCTGTAAAAAAAAAAGTGGTCATTGTACAGCGGTTCCTTGGTTTTCGTTCCAAAAGGTCCAAATATAGTTTTACATGCAGAAACCAAGATGAAATACTGATGAACCTCGATTTACGAACTTAATTGGTTCTTGCACAGGGTTTCTAAATAGAACAGTGTGTGTATTAAAGCAACTTTCTCCATAGGAAACAATGTAAACATGAATAATGGGTTCCCGCCTTGATATAAGTAATTTTTTTAGTGAAAGTTTGTACACTTTCAACACAATATAAAGCTCTACACCAGGGGGGGTGTCAAACTCATTTTAGATCGGGGGCCACATGGAGACAAATCTACTCAAGTGGGCCGGGCTGGTAAAATCACGGCACGATAACTTAAAAATGAAGACAACTGTTTTCTTTGTTTAAAAATCAATGTTGTTGTTGTTTTGGTTTTTTTTTTACACTTAGAGACTTAGACTTCCTTTTATTGTCATTCAAATTTGAACTTTACAGTACAGATAAGAACAACATTTTGTTGCATTAGCTCGTTGTAGTGCAGGATAAAAGAGCAATAAGGTGCAGATATAAATAAATATACCGTATTTTTCGGACTATAAGTCGCAGTTTTTTTCATAGTTTGGCCGGGGGTGCGACTTATACTCAGGAGCGACTTATGTGTGAAATTATTAACACATTACCGTAAAATACCAAATAATATTATATAGCTCATTCACGTAAGAGACTAGACCAGGGGTCGGCAACCCAAAATGTTGAAAGAGCCATATTGGACCAAAAATACAAAAACAAATCTGTCTGGAGCCGCAAAACAATAAAAGCCATATTACATACAGATAGTGTGTCATGAGATATAAATTTAATTAAGATGACTTAAAGGAAACTAAATGAGCTCAATTATACCTACAAATGAGGTATAATGATGCAATATGTACATATAGCTAGCCTAAATAGCATGTTAGCATCGATTAGCTTGCAGTCATGTAGTGACCAAATATGTCTGATTAGCACTCCAACAAGTCAATAACATAAAAAAAACTCACCTTTGTGGATTCATGCACAACGTTAAAAGTTTGGTGGACAAAATGAGACAGAAAAAGAAGTGGCATAAAACACGTCCTAGAAAGTCGGAGAAAGTTATACATGTAAACAAACTGCGGTGAGTTCAAGGACTGCCAAAATTAGTAGGACAAAACGGCGCTTGCCAAATACTGGAATCAGTAAAGCATGTTTAATATAAACAGTGTGCTTTATAACAATTAGGGAGGTTTGTGTCATGTTTGTCCTCCTACAGAAACAATATTAAAACAACACAAAAAATATTTTTCCCTCAACTTTTTAAATTTTTCATAAATTTTTGAAAAAGCTCCAGAGAGCCACTAGGGCAGCGCTAAAGAGCCACATACAGCTCTAGAGCCGCGGGTTGCCGACCCCTGGACTAGACGTATACGATTTCATGGGATTTAGCGATTAGGAGTGACAGATTGTTTGGTAAACGTATAGCATGTTCTATATGTTATAGTTATTTGAATGACTCTTACCATAATATGTTACGTTAACATACCAGGCACGTTCTCAGTTGGTTATTTATGCGTCATATAACGTACACTTATTCAGCCTGTTGTTCACTATTCTTTATTTATTTTAAATTGCCTTTCAAATGTCTATTCTTGGTGTTGGGTTTTATCAAATAAATTTCCCCAAAAAACGCGACTTATACTCCAGTACGACTTATATATGTTTTTTTCCTTCTTTATTATGCATTTTCGGCCAGTGTGACTTATACTCCGGAGCGACTTATACTCCGAAAAATACGGTATTACTGTACAGATAAATATATTGCACTTTTTCATATGCATCCACGTTTATGGATGTATGTTATATTGTCTTTATATTCCAGCGAGTTAATCCATTTTTTTTTTGGGGGGGGGGGCGCAATTGAGGGAATTATTTTGATGCGTCCAAGAGTCTTATGACCTGAGAGAAGAAGCTGTTACAGAACCTGGAGGTTCTGCTACGGAGGCTGCGGAACCTCTTTCTAGAATCCAGCAGTGAAAACTGGTCTTGGTGGGGGTGAGAGTAGTCTCTACAGATTTTCTGAGCTCTGGTCAGGCAGCGGCTTTTTGCGATTTCCTGAATAGGAGGAAGAAGCCGCTGCCTGACCAAGGCTCAAGGCTCTTACATGTTGCGGTTAATAGTATTCCGTCTTTACTTGTCGTTATTTATACTTTCTGAATTAGTTATGTGATAATGTTTATCAGTCAACATATTGGTGTTCATTTTCAATCTATCAAGATAAAAAAAGTATATCAAAATCAAATTACAGGATGTTATTCATGTAGTTTGCAAATTTTCCTCGACTGGTGCACTAACATCATGTGGTTTATTTTTTTAACATATGTAGCATCATCTACAAAGATACAAATAATTGCTATTGTGACATCTAGTGCACACATTTAGAACAGCAGTTTCTTTCATTAAAAAATGTTTATACTTTGCGAACTCATCCCGCGGGCCGGATAAAACCTGTTCGCGGGCCTGGTCCGGCCCGCCGGCCGTACGTTTGACACCCCTGCTCTACACGGTACTGTATATAAAAACATAACAAAGGGGTGATGGATCAACTTTCTATTTAATAACAAAGTTGAAACCTCAACAAGATAAACTGTCCTCATTTGTAGCCACCCTGCCAACACACACACATTGTCACGAGCTCTGTGGTGAAATCACAACATTCCTTTACTTTAACAGCCAGTTCGCTACAATGATTAAGAATTTTTTAAAAACACTTCACTTTGTCAGTTAATGTTCTTTGCGTTCAGCAAAAGGGACGGGGTGGAAGGTAGTGTTAACAACGCTGTGGATACTTCCTGAATGTTTCAAACCCCAAATCGCTTGTTCATTGCTTTCTTTGGACTCATAATGAGTTAGCAAAACTAAAAAACATTGTAAAAACACTTAAAAAGTTCAGAAAGCCACACAGTAACTAAGAGCAGCACTGCTCTGCTGACTGAATAACCACCGGAGATTGATCAGCCCGCCCACAATGGCTATGCGGTGGATGAAACGTTCGTACACTGAGAAAATGTGCGAACACCAAAACCTTTTTTTATTTGGTCTGTGGATTGTAAATAGAAAAGTTTGTCGAATGAAAGGTTTGTAAATCGAGCTTCCACTGTAAATATAAATAGCAAATACAATGGATAGTATAGAGAGTGTAGCAGAGAGGAAAGGTACTATGTTCTTTTTTAGTTCAAAGTGCTGGCACTCACAACTTTCTTTGGCCCCATTGTGACTTATTTTGGTGTCATAGTCAATAAAAAAGCAAAGGAATGGAATAGGGATGTCCCGATCCGATATTTGGATCGGATCGGCCGCCGATATTTGCAAAAAAATGCGTATCGGCAAGGCATGGGAAAATGCCGATCCAAATCCAGTTAAAAAAAAACCTCCGCTCCGTGTTTTCCAACGCACCTGTTTAAATAGTACATTCCATTTTTCTGCTGCTCCCTAATTTCCGTTCCGCATTTTCCAGCACACCTTCAACACATCCACAGGTCTGTGGATTCTCACGCAGTTGCTTTTAGCTGCTGGCATTACACGACAGGCTCTTTTCACTCTTTTCTGTGTCTGTGCTTCTCACAGACAGCAAGCGCACCTTTTTACACACGTCACATACTGTCACGTCATACGTCACATACTGTCACGTCATACGTCACATACTGTCACGTCATACGTCACATACGTATACGTCCTCCCCGAGCAGAGAGGTAGCAGCATGGCTAACATTAGCTGTGATGCTAGCGCAGCCGTGTGACGTTCCCTCTAAGGTGCGCGCTTGTGCAATTGCGCACTGTTTAAACGTCCTCTGCGCAAGCAATTATATGCCACGCACAAAATCAAATAAAAAAAAAAGCGCATAACAATTTTCGACACACGGACACGACAGAGAAAACAGTTTTCATCATCATTGTTCAAATATTATAACGTCTGTCGAGACGCTTATCTCCATTCGGTGCCACACGCCCACACCATCAAAATGCCGAGGCAAACATTTCCAGATCAACACTGTATGAAAAAATTAGTGATTTTTTTTGTTGTGATTTCCTTCTCTGCATGAAAGTTTAAAAGTAGCATATATTAATGCAGTATGAAGAAGAATGTTTTAATGTAGACATGCAAGCCTTGAAAGAAAATGTTGAAAATCAAGACTATACTTCCTGCAAATAGATGCATTTCTACCCTATATTTTAACTTTAGATTTATTCTCATATCAAACTCTTTTGGCTGTCTTTTTGACACTTACATCCGGCGCCCCCCTCCACACCCTGGATTATAAATAATGTAAATAATTCAATGTGATTATCTTGTGTGATGACTGTATTATGATGATAGTATATATCTGATAGTATATATCTGTATCATGAATCAATTTAAGTGGACCCCGACTTAAACAAGTTGAAAAACTTATTCGGGTGTTACCATTTAGTGGTCAATTGTACGGAATATGTACTTCACTGTGCAACCTACTAATAAAAGTCTCAATCAATCAATCAAAACACATAGAATCATCATAGTGCTGTGATTATATGCATCAAGTGTTCATTCAAGGCTAAGGCAAAATATCGAGATATATATCGTGTATCGCAATATGGCCTTAAAATATCGCAATATTAAAAAAAGGCCATATCGCCCAGCCCTTGTTTCAATGATGGCATTTCTGTTTGTCATGTATAATTTTGTCTATTTTGTGTTTATCCTTGAATAAACAGGTCAGTTTCTTGTTACCAACCATTGTGTATTATTCAAACTCACCTAATTCAGCTGGCTAGTTGTTATCAAGAGTACTAAAACCCTTTTCAACATGATTCTGACAACTAAGTAGGCTAAATAACTTTAAACTTTAATACATGCTCGGATAGGCCATTATCGGTCAGTATCGGTATCGGTCGGTATCGGATCGAAAGTGCAAAAACAATATCGGTATCGGATCGGAAGTGCAAAAACCTGGATCGGGACATCCCTAGAATGGAATCACTCATGCATGGGGATGTTGGTTTGGCCACTCAATTCTGCGAAATGATAATTAGGCAAACAAATTATGAAAACTACCATGCAAAAACTGAATCCGAAACACATGAAAAGCGGGGCGTAGAAGAATTGAAGTACACCCGTGAAAGGAATGCTATTGCACGTGTGCCTTTCATCTGTTCAGAGCCATTCTAGAAAGAGACAATATTATTAGGTGATACTAGTGTTGTCCCGGTAACAATATTTTGGTACAGGTACCAAAATGTATGTCGTACTTTTCTAAATAAAGGGGACCACAAAAAAATTGCATTATTGGCTTTATTTTAACAACAAATCTTAAGGTACGCTAAACATATGTTTCTTATTGCAAGTTTGTCCTTAAATAAAATAGTGAACATACAAGACAACTTGTCTTTTAGTAGTAAGTAATTAAACAAAGGTTCCTAATGTGTCTGCTAATGTATGCAGTAACATATTTTTTGTCATTAATCATTATTTCATTATTTTGTCAACATTATGAGGGACAAGTGGTAGAAAGATGAATTATTAATCTACTTGTTCATTTACTGTTAATATCTGCTTACTTTTTCTTTTAACATGTTCTATCTACACTTCTGTTAAAATGTAATAATCACTTATTCTTGTTGTTTGGATGCTTTACATTAGTTTTGGATGATACCACACATTTGGGTATCAATCCGATACCAAGTCGTTACAGGATCATACATTGGTCATATTCAAAGTCCTCATGTGTCCAGGTACATATTTTCTGAGTATATAAACATAATATATATATTTTTTTGAAATGAAAGAAGATTTTCGTGATGCTAAAAAATATCGACGTAATCATAGTACCGTATTTTTCGGACTATAAGTCGCCCAGGAATATAAGTCGCTCCGGCCGAAAATGTATAATAAAGAAGGAAAAAAACAAATATAAGTCGCACTGGAGTATAAGTCGCATTTTTGGGGGAATGTATTTGATGATACCCAACACCAAGAATAGACATTTGAAAGGCAATTTAAAATAAATAAAGAATAGTGAACAACAGGCTGAATAAGTGTATGTTATACGACGCATAAATAACCAACTGAGAACGTGCCTGGTATGTTAACGTAACATATTATGGTAAGAGTCATTCAAATAACTATAACATATAGAACATGCTATACGTTTACCAAACAATCTGTCACTCCTAATCGCTAAATCCCATGAAATCGTATACGTCTAGTCTCTTACGTGAATGAGCTAAATAATATTATTTGATATTTTACGGTAATGTGTTAATAATTTCACACATAAGTCGCTCCTGAGTATAAGTCGCACCCCCGGCCAAACTATGAAAAAAACTGCGACTTATAGTCCGAAAAATACGGTAGTATCGACTAGATACACTCTTGTATTTGATATCATTACAGTGGATGTAAGGTGTAGACCCACTCGTAGCATTTGTTTACATTCAGGAACGGCATCATTAGCGGTGACGCCAGTGAGCTACGGTGTGTAGTTAAGCATGTTTAGCTATTCCTCGTCCTGCAGGGATGATACTTGTAAGAAACGTACTTTATTTGTCGCCATGGAGGCGAGGATTAGTGATTTAGAAGTAGCTAAAACACTGCAGACTGCGGATGGGCTTTAGCAGCGAGCTAGCTAGCCATGTCACAAAGCACCTCTTCCTGAGGGCGTTTCAGTGTTATAACTTCACCTTCATCGTTAGTTTTTAAGCCAAAATGCGTCCATTCTCCATTTTCTGTCTACACATTGTGTCTGCTTGTAAGTACTCTGTGATTGTGCGCTGCCGAACATGCTCCTCTGCTCGTAAAACCAGCAATGACACGATGTGACGACGACAGGGTGCGGGGGGGAGTGGTGGACCGGTACTTTTCAGAGGCGGTATAGTACCGAATATGATTAATTAGTATCGTGGTACAATACTAATACCGGTATACCGTACAACCCTAAGTGATACTAAAACTTTTACAAAAATAAAAGCAAACGTCTCTGGGGGAACTGAGGCCCCAAGTGGTGTAGATTAGATTTGTAGACAAGATGTGTTGAGGCATTGATAGAAACTTTGTGAGCAGCACATTCAGTGTGGGCCGAGTCATGAGCATCTTGTCCAGACATGTCCTCACCGCACTGAAGGGGACATAACAGAGGAGACCCTTTTTTCTACACATATTCAGTCTTCATTACTCAACCCTTGTCTGTCACTTCCAGCAGCACCCATTAAGGTTCTACATGCACACAAGATGATACATGTTCCTCCTATGTTAATTATTCCTGTAGAAAGTCAAAAGTGCAGCACCGAATAGGACAGTGTTTTTCAACCACTGGTACGCCGAGATACAGTCTGGTGTGCCGTGGGAGATTGTGTAATTTCACCTATTTGGGTTAAAAATATTTTTTGCAAACCAGTAATTATAGTCTGCAAATGATGTGTTGTTGTTGAGTGTCGGTGCTGTCTAGAGCTGGGCAGAGTAACCGTGTAATACTCTTCCATATCAGTAGGTGGCAGCCGGTAGTTAATTGCTTTGTAGATGTCGGGAACACGTCGTGTGAGACGGCGATGGTTTGTCGTGATCACAATATGCCGACCACAGCAGGCGGCAGTGTGCAGGTGAAAAGGTATCTAATGCTTAAACCAAAAATAAACAAAAGTTAAGTGCCCCTAAGAAAAGGCATTGAAGCAGAACTAGGGATGTCCGATAATATTTGACTGCCGATATTATCGGCCGATAAATGCTTTAAAATGCAATATCGGAAATTATCGGTATCGGTTTCAAATAGTAAAATGTATGACTTTTTAAAACGCAGCTGTGTACACGGACGTAGAGAGAAGTACAGAGCGCCAATAAACCTTAAAGGCACTTCCTTTGCATGCCGGCCCAGTCACATAATATCTACGGCTTTTCACACACACAAGTGAATGCAAGGCATAATTGGTCAACAGCCATACAGGTCACACTGAGGGTGGCCGTATAAACAACTTTAACACTGTTACAAATATATGCCACACTGTGAACCCACACTAAACAAGAATGGCAAACACATTTCGGGAGAACATCCGCACCATAACACAACATAAACACAACAGAACAAATACCGAGAATCCCTTGCAGCACTAACTCTTCCGGGACGCTACAATATACACCCCCCCCTACCGCCTACCCCCCACCTCAACCCCGCCCCCCCAACCCCGCCCACCTCAACCTCCTCATGCTCTCTCAGGGAGAGCATGTCCCAAATTCCAAGCTGCTGTTTTGCGGCATGTTAAAAAAAAATAATGCACTTTGTGACTTCAATAATAAATATGGCAGTGCCATGTTGGCATTTTTTCCATAACTTGAGTTGATTTATTTTGGAAAACCTTGTTACATTGTTTAATGCATCCAGCGGGGTATCACAACAAAATTAGGCATAATAATGTGTTAATTCCACGACTGTATGTATCGGTATCGGTTGATATCAGTATCGGTAATTAAGAGTTGGACAATATCGGAATATCGGATATCAGCAAAAAAGCCATTATCGGACATCTCTATGCAAAACGAAACTAAAACTGAACTGGCTACAAAGTAAACAAAAGCAGAATGCTGAACGACAGCAAAGACTTACTGTGGAGCAGAGACGGCGTCCACAAAGTACATCCAAACATAACATGACAATCAACAATGTCCCCACAAAGAAGGATAGCAACAACTTAATTGCTTCATTGCTAAAACAAAGCAGAAGTGGGGAATAGCGCTCAAAGGAAGACACGAAACTGCTACAGGTAAATACCAACAAAACAGGAAAAGCCACCAAAATAGGAGCGCAAGACAAGAACTAAAATACTACACAAAGGAAAACAGCAAAAAACTCAAAATAAGTCACGGCGTGATGTGACAGGTCGTGACAGTACACCTACTTTGAGACAAGAGCTATATTGATGCATGGTTAGTTATGATTTAAAGTGATATCCAACAATTGCGACAACGACTTTTTATTGTCAACTGAGTAAAATTTTGTAATGATTTCTGCTAGTGGTGTGTCTCCGGATTCTTTCAATAAAAAAAATGTGCCTGGGCTCAAAAAAGGTTGAAAAACACTGGAATAGGGACTATCCACACAGATTGATCAGTGAGAGCAGCTTTTTTGTTTGTATCAGCGCTGTGCCACTGAGGCAGTGTTGCAGCTGTCGTGTCCACAGCAGTGACCCCGTGTGGAGTTCATGTCATGTGGGAGGCAGTGACAGAATTGTGGTTTGGGCGTCTGGGCCGGGCTGCATCGAGCACAATTCTGCTGGAGTTTGGGCTTTGTGTGCCGTCTGGAAGATGCATAGCTGTGCTAAACGCATGTCGCCAGCTCCTCATGCAAGTCTATGAAGAAATAGCAGCCTTAATAGGAAACGTACTGAACATTTCTCAAAAATGTTTTGCTTTTTTTTTTTGCTTTTGTTTTTTTCCCCCTCTTGTTTAATTGCTGAAGATTCCAACTTGAGGGTTCTCCTTTTTGTGGTAAATGTGGAGGCTCGTCAGATCACTGGTGCCAGAAGATCAGCGTCACTTCTGAAACAAAAATGCTGTACATCCCAGCCCTTTCCTGCTACTGCTGCCGAGGCGGAGGCAGGCAGCCAGTGGGGAGAAGTCGCCGCACCCTGCCACAGAGGCCCAGAGGCCTGCCCCCTTTTAGATATGCTCCTGCTCACTTTGACCACAGCTATACTTATACTGCTGACTGCTTTTTTTAATTCCTGAACAAACATCTTTATTCTCATGCGCCGGTCCTCTGCTGGTATTTATATCTGCTACACATTGGGAGCAATGTGTAGGGCTAAAAATGGATTTCCCTTTATTAACCTTGTTTTTTGTTAGTAAGTATTCCAAAAAAATCAGGTGAAAACATCAGTACCTTTTTTTCCATTTGAAATAATGTATGCCTAATTAATCCATTCCAAACACCTACAATTATTAACACAAAAGATATTCTGTATGGAATAAAACAAGTACATATAAATGACAAATTAAATGGATAAATAAAAATTTAACACCACTTTGTGGTGGAGCGGGAGAACGAGAGAGTCACATGGACACCACTTTTGTACTTTGCTATGGAGTTCTTTCTTTAATTCAATGGTGTTTCTAACATTCTTTATCAAAGTACCATATTTTTCGGACTATAAGTCGCAGGTTTTTTTTCATAGTTTGGCCGGGGGTGCGACTTATACTCAGGAGTGACTTATGTGTGAAATTATTACCACATTATCGTAAAATATCAAATAATATTATTTAGCTCATTCACGTAAGAGACTAGGCGTATAAGATTTCATGGGATTTAGCGATTAGGAGTGACAGATTGTTTGGTAAACGTATAGCATGTTCTATATGTTATAGTTATTTGAATGACTATTACCATATGTTACGTTAACATACCAGGCACGTTCTCAGGTGGTTATTTATGCGTCATATAACGTACACTTATTCAGCCTGTTGTTCACTATTCTTCATTAATTTTAAATTGCCTTTCAAATGTCTATTCTTGGTGTTGGGTTTTATCAAATAAATTCCCCCCAAAAATGCGACTTATACTCCAGTGCGACTTATATATGTTTTTTTCCTTCTTTATTATGCATTTTCGGCCGGTGCGACTTATACTCCGGAGCGACTTATACTCCAAAAAATACGGTACTTGTATTTGCAACTACGAATGGGCACTGAATTCTTTACTTTTATAGGTACCGGTTGAATTCCATTTGTACTGCCTGGTACCGATTCAAAACGGTACCATATTTGGATAACTTTGTTGCACGTGAAATCACATCGGGTTGCAGACTCGGCACCAGCTCAAACACCTGGTGGGCAAACACTTGTACTTGTAGCTGACTATCTCTAGGTAGTGTTGCAATTTTCCACGCCAATAAAGCGAGCATCGCTGATAGACAGCACTAGAAAGTAAGGCTCTACTTTTTAAAACATGCTAACTTGATGCTAATTTACATTGGAAATGCCATGCATGCTACAGAGTAGTATTAGCGAGTTTATATGGCAATTGGAATAACCCTAACATTTTTTTTTGATTGAGACTTTTATTAGTAAATTGCACAGTACAGTACATATTCCGTACAATTGACCACTAAATGGTAACACACGAATAGGTTTTTCAACTTGTTTAAGGCGGGGTCCACGTTAATCAATTCATGGTATAAATATATACTTTCAGCATGATACAGTCATCACACAAGTTAATCATCAGAGTATATACATTGAATTATTTACATTATTTACAATCAGGGGGGTGAGATGTGGAGGGGGTCGTGGCGGGGAAGGGGGGGGGGGTTAAGTTTGGTTGATATCAGCACTCCAGTCATCAACAATTATATCATCTGAGAAATGGACATTGAAACAGTGTAGGTCTGACTTGGTAGGATATGTACAGCGAGCAGAGAACATAGTGAGTTCAGATAGCATAAGAACAAGTTTATTCATTTGATTATTTACATTTGATTATTTACAATCCGGAGAGGTGGGATGTGGTGGTGCATTGAATAAGATGGAAGGGAAAACTACAACTAAGATGCACGTTACAATCAAATAGCTAGTGTGTAATATATACAATACTTAGAGTATAAACACTTTGTAGGGCTCAACAAAAGACAAGACTGGCACATTCAACTTAATGGCAAAGACTGCTTTCTGAAAATGGCAACACGCCTTAGTTTATACATGCAAAGTAGGATTGTACGGTATACCGGTACTAGTAGAGAACCGCGGTACTAATGAATCAAAAACGGTAAAATACCTTTTCCCTTTTCTTTTCTTTTTAACGGATATGACGACACACCGTCAAGTCGTGACACTGATGGTTTTACGAGCAAAATAGCATGTTCGGTGTATAGACAGAAAGGGGAGAATGGACGCATTTGGCTTTAGTTTTTTTGAGATGCTCTGCAATAATAATTAATAAATGTGCTTTCAAGAAAAACTTCAAGGATGCGTTGTCCACTATACTTTATATTTTAGTCGACAAAATATACTGTAATTTTAGTCTATTAAAGTGTTGAGGAATTTCCTCAACTAAATCTGGGCCGAATCTAAATTAGTTTAGATGAATGAAATATGACAAACTAAAATACATTTTCGTCCAAAGACTATAACTAAAACTAAGTTAAAAACAGGTGTCAAAATGAACACTGAGTGTACCCATACTTGCCAACCCTCCCGAATTTTCCGGGAGACTCCCGAAATCCATGCAGACCTAAGTGAGGACAGCCTTTTTTCACGACGGGAGGACAACAGCGTGACAAGAACTAAATCATCCAGACGAGAGATAAATTGTATTATTATGTTTATCTTACCTAAAAATAAATATATTTATTAATAATAAAAAAAAAACTAAATACTGTACATTTTTACTATATTTTGCTAAAAACATCTAAATTAATTGTATTTTTATTTGTATTTTTTCTGCCTCCTTATTACATCCAGGCATTAGAATTATACATTAAAATAAACATATTTGAAATAATACATTTTAAATTATCATAATAATTCATCTAAAATGACCATATTTAATTATTAAAATAATTGCTTCTTTATCAACAACTTTAGCATTTTATTCATTACATTTTGAAGCTCTCAGAAGCCAAGTTATGTTATATTCTTTAATATTTATTTATGCAAGTTTGAAGTATCAATTATCTAAACACAGTTTTGTTTGCATATTTTCAGGATGTTGAGATATATATATATATATATATATATATATATATATATATATATATATATATATATATATGAAATACTTGACTTGGTGAATTCTAGCTGTCAATATACTCCTCCCCGCTTAACCACGTCACCCCCCCACCCCCCCCCCCAAAATCAGAGGTCTCAAGGTTGGCAAGTATGACTGTACCGGTTCAAATGTGAAAGGTACCCATCCCTTCTTGCAACTTTCTTTGGCCCCATAGAGGCTTTTTTTGCAGTGATGCGCAATAAAAAAAATCAGAGAGACTGAGTCACCAACGCGTTCGTGACGCGCAATCGATTCCATGGAATGATAAGCAAATTAATTTGTTATTCACCGCATGATAACCAGGACAGTGTATGAATACCGGGGCAAAATCTAGACAAAACTTTTAGTCAAAACAAGGAATCATATGAAAAATGGGGTACGGAAGGTTCCACACTAGCTGTTTTACGTATATTTCCAAACGGATCTTGGTTAAATTAAAAGTTTCGATGATATTTTCTCTTTGGCATTGTTTTCTTTACTTCCAATTGTTTTGTTAAACTTCCATAATGTGCTGGGAACTTGCAGCAATTTTCATTTTGTTATCCTGCAGCAATTATGTGATCACAGCATTTTCCTGTCGCATGTGTTTTAAGGTGTTACGTTGTTTTTGTTATGATCATTTCTGTTTGGATTGTTTAGATGTTTGCCCATATGGGCCAGCGTTGAATGTGGAAATGTTGAGGTGCGTATCCTGACAGGTGGTCGCTTATACATGGTGCTGTTCACACAAACTCCACTTTACACTGAGACCCTGTTACTTTTGGTTTTCTCATAATGTTTTTTTTTTCCTAACATACCTTTAACCATTTCTTCGTCATGCTGCTTTTCAAGTGTTTGTTTGGCCGAGATGGGTGACAAGGCCCCCTTCACAAAGTCCAAGCTGGTTGCTAAGGACATTGAGAAGGAATTTGTGGAACTCAGTAAATCTATGAAGGACTCTGGCCTGGGTGGACAAACACAGCTCTCTCTTAAAGAAGACGCTTCAGTACATTAAACTCCCACAAATCACTGAGAAAAAAGGTTCCTAGCAGTGTATTTTAACGTGACAAAAAGCCTAAATCTCAAATACTGTAAGGGCCATTCCACCAAGTTGGTGCCATTCGCTTATTGTAACTCTCTCATACTACTCATCTTACATTCCTTTAATGTCTTTTTTTTTCAATCCTATATCTGATAATACACATATTAAACTACTCATAATGTTTATTGGCCCATCGCAGGCAACTTTTTGAAAACTTTTCATTAATTTCACTATTATTAATTTCTTAAGTTGTTATCCGAAAAAATATCGCCATTGCATTGTTGTCTGTTATATATTATAATTAGGAATGTCCGATAATATCGGACTGCCGATATTATCGGCCGATAAATGCTTTAAAATGTAATATCGGAGATTATCGGTTTCAAGATTATCGGTATCGGTTTCAAAAAATAAAATGTATGACTTTTTAAAACACCGCTATGTACACGCACGTAGGGAGAAGTACAGAGCGCCAATAAACCTTAAAGGCACTGCCTTTGCGTGCCGGCCCAATCACATAATATCTTCGGCGTTATGCAACAGCCATACAGGTCACACTGAGGGTGGCCGTATAAACAACTTTAACACTGTTGCAAATATGCGCCACACTGTGAACCCACACCAAACAAGAATGACAAAGACATTTCGGGAGAACATCCGCACCGTAACACAACATAAACACAACAGAACAAATACCCAGAACCCCTTGCAGCACTAACTCTTCCGAGACGCTACAATATACACCCTCCCCGCTACCACCTCAACCCCGCCCACCCCTTTAAAATAATGCACTTTGTGACTTCAATAATAAATATGGCAGTGCCATGTTGGTACTTTTTTTCCATAACTGGAGTTGAAGTTGTTCTCTTATTTTGAAAAACCTTGTTTTTGATTGATTGATTGAAACTTGTATTAGTAGATTGCACAGTACAATACATATTCCGTACAATTGACCACTAAATGGTAACACCCGAATAAGGTTTTCAACTTGTTTAAGTTAATCAATTCATGGTAAAGTCACATTGTTTAATGCATCCAGCGGGGCATCACAACAAAATTAGGCATAATAATGGTCTAGTGGTTAGAGTGTCCGCCCTGAGATCGGTAGGTTGTGAGTTCAAACCCCGGCCGAGTCATACCAAAGACTATAAAAATGGGACCCATTACCCTGCTTGGCACTCAGCATCAAGGGTTGGAATTGGGGGTTAAATCACCAAAAATGATTCCTGGGCGCGGCACCGCTGCTGCCCACTGCTCCCCTCACTGAAGTCACTTCCCAGGGGGTGGACAAGGGGATGGGTCAAATGCAGAGGACAAATTTCACCACACCTAGTGTGTGTGACAATCATTGGTACTTTACTTTAACTTAATTCCACGACTGTATATATCGGTATCTGTTGATGTCGGAATCGGTAATTAAGAGTTGGACAATATCAGAATATCGGATATCGCCAAAAAAGCCATTATCGGACATCTCTAATTATAATATACTACTTTTATATCGAACATGTTTTTGCTGCGCGTCATAACTGATTTTATTGAAAAGATTGAGAACTGAAGTCATGAAAATCGATAATTTTCTCAGCCCCCCCACAAATCGATGAAACCCGCCTTAGCCCTGGGTGGGAAAAAATCCTGGAGCCGTCCCTGGCTGGCCCAAATACTTTATCATTGTGCTTGTGTCCATCTTAATGTTGAGCCGCAGTAGTATACATGTTGTTTTCATGGCTCTTTGACAATGTTTGGAAAAGAATGGAAGTTTGTTGGGTGGTCGTGTTGGGAACAAGCTAATAAGTGTTCTTTTGGTCCAAACATAAAAGTTTATATCACTTGTAAATCCAAGATTAACTAGTTTGTATAGACAGGGAAAGGATTTGGCTTGTTTATCCTCAGACTGACGTAATTCTGTGATTAGTGCTTGGTTTTTATACCGCGGTTTGTCTTTTTGCTCACACAAAGTCCAAACCCCGGCTGACTGGAGACAAAGCCCACATGAAGTCCGTTTTCTCCCATGCAAAGCGCAAAACAACAAAAATGCATGCTGACGTACGCAGATAGGTAGGAAGTCAATAAAAAGCATGCAAGCGGTGAGATGAAAAGGAAAAGTCGCGAGGCAGCCAGTTGGAATTTAGCACATCTGTTAGCTTAACAGGACTCTCAATCATGTGCGATGTTACGGAGGCTGAAAGATGGGCAGTGAACGACAGGCCAGGTCATCTCTGAGCTCACTCACGTGTTTTTCACCAAAAGGTACAAGACTGAACTTTTGCCCTCTCATTCCTCTCTTGGTAATAATGTACCAATGCAACCAATGTTTCTCTTTCAAGCCGTCATTTAATAACCAAACTACACATTTTGGTTATTCTTTCCTCTTGTAATGGAGCTATTGTGTTAAACAATTTCCCATGGGGATCATTAACGATGCAAGTCTAAGCTGCACATTGATTTAAAAATGCCCCCTTTAATTTAATAGTTGTTTAGAAGTTAAGCACATCTAGTATGTTCTTCATAACACATTAGCACAGGGGTCCAAAGTGTAGTTCAGGGACCATTTGTGGCCCGCGGCTCAATTTTTTTATTGCTTTGATTTTTTTTTTTGATTTTTTTTTTTTAGAAAAAAAGCAGCAAAAATGGGTAAAATAGAACAAAATGGCACCGTGTCAAGGTAAACAATTGTCACAAACAGCTTTGCCAGAGTAGGACAAACATAATGGGAATAATGACAAAAAAAGCACTCAAAAACAAGTGAGAAAAAATAGGCAAACAGACAGGCGGCAGCTTTGATTCTTTATAACCATCCCCATATAAATATATTTATATATATATACAGTACAGGCCAAACGTTAGGACACACTTTCTCCTCATTTAATGCGTTTTCTTTATTTTCATGACTATTTACATTGTAGATTGTCACTGAAGGCATACAAACTATGAATGAAGACATGTGGAGTTATGTACTTAACAAAAAAAAGTGAAATAACTGGAAACATGTTTTATATTCTAGTTTCTTCAAAATAGCCACCCTTTGCTCTGATTACTGCTTTGCACACTCTTGGCATTCTCTTGATGAGCTTCAAGCACATCTGTGAAGTGAAAACCATTTTAGGTCACTATATATATATATATATATATATATATATATATATATATATATATATATATTTATATATTTATATATATATATATATATATATATATATATTTAGCGTTGTGTCCTGAGCAGGACACTTCACCCTTGCTCCTGATGAGTGCTGGTTAGCGTCTTGCATGGCAGCTCCCTCCATCAGTGTGTGAATGGGTAAATGTGGAAGTAGTGTCAAAGCGCTTTGAGTACCTTGAAGGTAGAAAAGCGCTATACAAGTACAACCCATTATATATATATATATATATATATATATATATATATATATATATATATATATATATATATATATATACTGTATATCTATATATATATATATACATATGAATATATATATATATATATATATATATATATATATATATATATATATATATATATATATATACATATATATATAACTGTATGAATATATTTGTGAGGTTAAAGAAAAATGTTATATAATTAATTTTGTTTATAATCCTTATGTGAGACAAAAACACGTCTTTCCCTCTTCTGTGCGTTCTAGGTAGTAAAAAATTGCTAGCCCAAGGCAGCTAATAATCCAACAATGTTTTATATACATGCTTTTTAGAGTGTTTTATTTGCAAAATGGATGAATCCCTATTGCCTCAGTGTTAGCCGCCTTGTGCTAGCAGTCTTTTACTATGTAGAATGCACATGTGTGTTCTTTTCTCATATTAGGATTTAGGATTATGGAAATTCCCAAAAAAGGGCAGGTTTCCTTTAAAAAAAGATTTGTTTAGGGGAATTTTGTTGTGCATTTTTAGTCATCTGGCCCAGAGGAAAAATGTAACCTGAAACTGCACACCTGCATTAGGAGCAGGATTATAATTCTGCATCTCAGTAATTTTACTTTGGATGAATCTTTCCGTGCAATTTCAAATCACATATTTAATCGTCTTAAATGCAGATTTTTTTGTCCGCAGTTACTGCGGATGGTGACGGTTTCTGAGAAACGCTGGAGGGCCCGGACACGCGCAGGCGGTGCGGATGGATGGAGTGATGACGGCGAAGAAGGATTTGAGAGTGGCGACTGTGACGATGAGGATGAATGCACCGGTGTCTCTGGCCTGGGACCGCCTCCACGACGCAAGCGGTTACGCGTCTTTGCAGGTTAGAGGCACGCTGTCATTGAATAATGATCTTTTTTAAATGTTCAATATCTACTGTACTCGTTATACATGCTTTTCCACTGGAAAAGTCAAGGACTATCAGGTACCATTTCTGATACCAAATGGATGATAAACCACCGCTAGTTGCTCAAAAGTCTTCTTTTGAGGATACTAAAGAAATGATAGTGTTGGAGTCAAAACCACAAAGTCCAGACCGAAGACTCTTCGGGCTTGAAAGCCAGCAATTTGAGACCAAATCAAGGGGAAGAGCATTTTAAGATAACATTTGGAGAAATCTACAGATTATGAGGAAAATGGTAATGGTAATGGTTTTAGCATGTTTAAAAAATTGACAATGAAGTAGTTGACATGTTTATACTTGCACAATTCAACATGTCCAAGATGCATTAGGAAGAAGTTGAGTTCGTTTAACCCGGGGGTCAGTAACCCGCGGCTCTCGAGCCGCAAGCGGCTCTTTAGTGCCGCCCTAGTGGCTCCCTGGAGCATATTTAAAAAAGAATTGAAACTGGAAAAAGATGGGGGGAAAATGCTTTTTTTGTTTTAGTATGTTTTTTGTTTGAGGATAAATATGACACAAACCTTCCCAATTGTTAGAAAGCCCACTGCTTAATATGTTTGTGTGTATGCTTCACCGATGACAGTATTTGGTGAACATCGTTTTGTGCTACTAATTTCGGCAGTTCCTGAACCCACCATAGTGTGGACTGTGACGCAACAGTTTGTTTACGTGTAAAATCTTCCACTCCTTCTTTGTCTCATTTTGTCCACCAAATGTTTTATGCTGTGCGTGAATGCACAAAGGTGCGCTTTGTTGATGTTATCGACTTGTGTGTAGTGCTAATCAGGCATATTTGGTCAGTGCCTGACTGCAAGCTAATCAATGCTAACATGCTAGTCAGGCTAGCTGTATGTAAATATTGCATCATTATGCCTCATTTGTAGGTATATTTGAGCTCATTTAATATCCTTTACTTGTATCCTCTTTGTATATAATTTAGTTTTGCATGTCTCATGACACATTTTCTGTATGTAATGTATATCTGATAGTTGTTCGTGTGCCAGGTTGTTCCAGACCACAGCAAACATTACCTAGCCTCTGATTTACTAATGTTTTCCAATGTTGTTAAAAAATGTGTAGAATAAATATTACATTTCAAGATTTCTGTCAACGAAGATTTGCTTAAGCCTGCGACACATAGTCATTTTGATAGTAGGCTATTTTAGCTTATATAGACACTTACGTCATGTGTTGTCTTCATTATAAGACTTATATATACGGCTTTTCATTTTTTGCGGCTCCAGACAGATTTGTTTTTTGTATTTTTGGCCCAATATGACTCTTTCAACGTTTTGGGTTGCCGACCCCTGATTTAACCTAACTTAATCGTACTACCTGTATTTGTTCACTTATTGTTTACAACCAGTTTACAATTTTTAGTAAAATAAAGATTTGGTGGTGTAATGATACACACTGTGTATGGAAGAGCATCTATAAAAAAAATAATCACAACCTTTCATGCGACTGACTCACTGTGGTGACCCCTGACATGGAAAATGCCACAGTGAGGGTGGGAAAAAGGACGGACAAGGATCTAGCTTGTTCCCTGATAAATGGATAAGGCAAATGCAATGTAAATTAGCAGCTGGTGTATTTTGAAAAGTGGAGCCTTTTTTTTGAGCATGCTTTAGGCATATTGTATATATTTATTTAGCATATACATTTTAAAAGAAGCATTTCATAACAAGTTACATGCTCATAATTAAGCTGCTGTTATACATTCACATATTGCATAATTACCAGTTGTATTATTAGTCAAAATTATATTAATCTACTTGATAATTGACTGTTTAATATCTGGTTACTTTCTGTAGTAACATGATTCTACCTACACTTCGGTCAAAATGTTATAAGCACTTGATCTTCTGTTGTTGACATTAGTTTTGGATGTAGGGGCAGTATTAGTCATACTGATACTTCCAATTTTCAAGATCATTTTTGATGACAATTATAATCTGACAAAAAAAAACAGGTTGGCAATGTAACGGTATCAATACCCTATGTCCAGTGATTTACCGTATTTTCCGTACCATAAGGCACACTGCCGATGAATGGTCTATTTTTGATCTTTTTTCATATATTAGGCGCACCGGATTATAGGGCGCATTAAAAGGAGTGATAATATATATATTTTTTTCTAAATTGAAAACACTTCCTTGTGGTCTACATCAGTGTTTTTCAACCACTGTGCCGCGGCACACTAGTGTGCCGTGAGATACAGTCTGGTGTGCTGTGGGAGATTATCTAATTTCACATATTTGGGTTAAACACATTTTTTGCAAACCAGTAATTATAGTCTGCAAATGATGTGTTGTTGTTGAGTGTCGGTGCTGTCCAGAGCTCGGCAGAGTAACCGTGTAATACTCTTCCATATCAGTAGGTGGCAGCCGGTAGCTAATTGCTTTGTAAATGCAGGTAAAAAGGTGTCTTATGCTTAAACCAAAAATAAACAAAAGGTGAGTGCCGCTAAGAAAAGGCATTGAAGCTTAGGGAAGTCTATGCAGAACGAAAGTAAAACTGAACTGGCTACAAAGTAAACAAAAACAGAATGCTGGACGACAGCAAAGACTTACTGTGGAGCAAAGACGGCGTCCACAATGTACATCCGAACATGACATGACTATCAACAATGTCCCCACAAAGAAGGATAAAAACAACTGCAATATTCTTGATTGCTAAAACAAAATAGATGCGGGAAATATAAGACATGAAACTGCTACAGGAAAATACCAAAAAGAGAAAAAGCCACCAAAATAGGAGCGCAAGACAAGAACTAAAACACTACACACAGGAAAACAGCAAAAAAAACTCCAAATAAGTCAGGGGGTGATGTGACAGGTTGTGACAGTACACCTACTTTGAGACAAGAGCTATAGTGATGCATGGTTGGTTATGGTTTAAATTCATATCCAACAATTGCGACCACAACTTTTTACTGTCAACTGAGTTTATGAATTCTGCTGGTGGTGTGCCTCTGGATTTGTTCAACGCAAAAAATGTGCCTTGGCTCAAAAAAGGTTGAAAAACACTGGTTTACATAACACCGTCCGACCGGAACTCTCTAATAACTAAAGCTCTTTGGGTGAATAATGTAAACTCACTATACCGGTATGTTTTAGCGCTTTCATGGCAAGTTTATTGACAGATGTAAGTAAGAACTTTACACTACTTTATATGAATGTCACATAAGAAGATAGAGAAAAAGAAGAAGCTTATCAACTTCGGCGTCGCCGCAATTTTTCTGGATTTACGCAGATCCCAAATACAGATCGGCAGGTACCAGAAGGTAAGAAAAGTTGCTTTTGCATAATATTGCGAAACTAAACAACGGATAATATGTCTTACCTTATACACACACCATAATAATACTCCAATGTTATTTTTTTTCATTTGATTTTTATTGACATCCAGCATCGGACATTCCCATCCACTACATCATATTCACATACTTCACACATCTGTTGTCTGCACTAAATGTCAAAATATTTTTAGTTTATATCCCAACCATAACCCCCCCCCCCCCAAAAAAAAAGAAACAGCAGAAAAACAAAGTAATATTTGCAAACACATCAATTAAATAAAGAAAAAAGAAATAATAATAATACATTATACTAAAACATTTTGATATATTTTTTAGCGCCGTGTGTAATGTTCTATATTTTCAATGGATATATTGGTGTTGTTTGCTTGAGACATATTGCAGTCTACACGTATCTTTTGTGTGTGAGACTGCCATCATACTGCAGTCTACACTTATCTCTTATGCTTGACTGCCATCTACTGGTCACACTCATCATTACATCATGTACCAAATAAAATAGCTTTGAGGTGGGTAAGCTCAACCAAACTTATTCCTTACATTAGGCGCACCGGGTTATAAGGCGCACTGTCGAGTTTTGAGGGGAAAAAAGGATTTTAAGTGCGCGTTATAGTCCGGAAAATACGGTATTTCCCAAGTTTCTATACAATAACAAAAACGACAAAAGATGTTGTGCTCATAAAAAATATGAATCTAATCACTGTAGTATCGACCATTTACGGTCTCTATAATTGGCATCAATGCTATCGATATTATAGATAGATTACAATATTAGTTGAGAATTGCTGACTGAGAAGTGGCTTTGCACTGTTGAGGCACGTTAGCCGCTGACACGAATGCGACACTGCTTTGAGGACGCGTTTGTTCGCTTGTTGCTAGAATGTGTCATTGATTGATTGATTGATTGAAACTTTTATTAGTAGATTGCACAGTTCAGTACATATTCCGTACAATTGACCACTAAATGGTAACACCCGAATAAGTTTTTCAACTTGTTTAAGTCGGGGTCCACGTAAATCAATTCATGGTAACATGCATTATGACGATACAATAGTATTAAAAGCTCTATCGTCGGCCAATTGTATATGATTTATATCGTATATCGTCTTTGTCTCACAATGCTAGCACGCATTATTTGTTGCCGTTCAAACTTGCAACCTCTTGGCATTCCGCTATTATTTAGCCTGTTTGCCCGCCAAGTGCTTGAGCCGGTGCCAAGTCTGCAACTGGACAAGACGTCCAGTGCTACCCAGGTATTAAAAATTGGTAGCGTTTGATTTTACGTGAGTAAAATTAGTAGTCCTGACCAAATTCAGTCACTGCCTGTAAACATACTGAATTCATCTCTATAGAAGAACAACAGAATCAACAATAAAAAATAGGTGGAAGAGTAACAAAATATCAGCCTATGAGGTTTATCCAGGGTGTGTTCATTGCTAGTTAAAGTCTTTAAAAACGACCTTGTACGATAATGGATCGATAAGTACAATGTATGTTATAGATTAGTGGTTCTCAAACTTTTTTCACCAACTACCACCTCAGAAAAAACTTGGTTCCTCAAGGACCACCAAAATGACTAACATTGAAGTCGCGTAATAGTCCTAAGTAGGGATGTCCGATAATGGCTTTTTCGCCGATAACCGATATTCCGATATTGTCCAACTCTTAATTACCGATACCGATATCAACCGATACCGATATATACAGTCGTGGAATTAACACATTATTATGCCTAATTTGGACAACCAGGTATGGTGAAGATAAGGTCCTTTTTTAAAAAATTAATAAAATAAAATAAGATAAATAAATTAAAAACATTTTCTTGAATAAAAAAGAAAGTAAAACAATATAAAAACAGTTACATAGAAACTAGTAATTAATGAAAATGAGTAAAATGAACTTTTAATGGTTAGTACTATTAGTGGACCAGCAGCACGCACAATCATGTGTGCTTACGGACTGTATCCCTTGCAGACTGTATTGATATATATTGATATATAATGTAGGAACCAGAATATTAATAACAGAAAGAAACAACCCTTTTGTGTGAATGAGTGTAAATGGGGAGGGAGGTTTTTTGGGTTGGTGCACTAATTGTAAGTGTATCTTGTGTTTTTTATGTTGATTTAATAAAATATATATATATATTTTTTTTTTTAAACAAACGATACCGATAATAAAAAAAACGATACCGATACTTTCCGATATTACATTTTAAAGCATTTATCGGCCGATAATATCGGCAGGCCGATATTATCGGACATATCTCTAGTCCTAAGTATTCATTAAAAAGAAGGCAGATGTTTTATTTAACAAGTATATTTAATACTTTGGCCACTGTAACATTACACACAGTTTGAAAAGTAACACTGTGCTTAAATGTAGGAAAATAAAACACTGTACTTTAATCAAGTGATTCTTTGGCGTACCACTCCATGGAGCCTGTGTACCACTAGTGGTACACTTACCACAATGTGAGAATCACTGATGTAGATGAATCCATACCATTATATTTTTGGAAACTCAAAATCAGTTTAACCACTTTTAATAAACAAGTTTGAAAAACCATGACAGTATGTGACATGTTTGATGACATAAAATAAGCAATACTGTTCCTGCAGTTTTGTCTTGAACCGGTCTTAAGAATAAATTAGGTCCCCAATGTCAGAGTCAAAGACAAGAAAACATTTAGCAATCCTGAGCACATTAACACTAAAATGACAAAAATGAGCATCTGTGCAAATATTAGCTTAGCTGTGCAGTATTATGGTCCATAGTCTATGCTGCAGCGCTGTGTTTTCTTGCTGCCCTGAGTCTTCTCTTGTTTGCTTGTCAGCCACATGCTGAGAAGTAAATCTAGGAGACTTTTTCTACCTCCTTCTTGTTGTTTGGTGACTTGTCTTGTTGTGACTGATGCTTTCAATGCTGCATAGCTTTGTGTCCTACATTAGTTATTCACACAGGACCTGCAGCATTTACAACGGTCACTACCGTATTTTCCGGTTTTTAGGCAGCTACTTTTTTCCATTGCTTTGAACTGTGCGGTTACAAAACGGTGCGGCTAATTTATAGATTTTTTTTTTTCCGTTAACGGCCATAATATTTTGTATTCAACAAACGGTGTTCATATTAAACCGACAGAGACTCTGAAAACGTGTGTCGTTGTTTGTGCTATGGCGCCATCCTTCGGACAAGTTTGCTCACTGCAGGTGCAGCGGTTTGAAAATGTTCTTCTGGTTTTGTGCCTTGAAACGGAAGTATAACCGTCTATAGCCTTTCTGCTCGAAAGGATTCTTCATTCATCACTCCAAGCAACGTTTGTGAGTTTTACAATATAACTAAAACAATTCATTCTTACTAAACTGTCCCATGTGGGATGTCTGTAGGTGTATTTTCACGCATATTTGTATGTGTTATCATAATGTAGTCAAGCTAGCGTTGTTAGCATTAGCCAGTATGCTGACACGTTTACGATTGTCTCTGTTCGTATTATTAACTTACGATTCAGTTCAGTTCAGTTTCAGTTTATTTCGAACATGCATACGATACAATGTAATACATCACACATTTCCAGTTGTTTCATTACAGCACGTCTGAAAAGGAGTAGGAGTAATCTTACCCCTTTTCAAATCATAGCAATTTTATCTCTGTAACAGAACAGTGAACAAATAAATAATAAATAAATAATATACCATTGTAAGCAAACAAATATTAAATACATAATCTTTGTCTCAATTAAAAGAAAAGAGAAACAAAGGGTTCAAGATGTTCATCATAATTCTTGTTCTGTGTACTTTGTGAACACTTGTAGTTTGAACAAACTCTTAACTGAATCATATTGGTGCTTTGTTTGATTTATTTGGTTAATCCATTCCATAATTTAATTCCACATACTGATATACTGATACAATGGCATTCTTTATTGTATTGTTTCAGTTTCGTAAATTCACCAAAACGTCACTGTGGAGTAATTGAGTCTGTTTAGCTGATTGGGGACCTAGCTTCCGCAAATAGTGGGTCCTTGACGATGACATTTGTTTTGTTTGATCAGCCGTTTTACTGCCGTGTTACAGGCACACCGGTTGAAAACAATTAAGGTATGTAAATAAACATTTACAAAATCTGGTACATATCTGCGGCTAATATATGTTAAAGTATTTTCCATCCATCCATCCATCTTCTTCCGCTTATCCGAGGTCGGGTCGCGGGGGCAGCAGCTTAAGCAGGGAAGCCCAGACTTCCCTCTCCCCAGCCACTTCGTCCAGCTCTTCCTGTGGGACCCCGAGGCGATCCCAGGCCAGCCGGGAGACATAGTCTTCCCAACGTGTCCTGGGTCTTCCCCGCGGCCGCCTACCGGTGGGACGTGCCCTAAACACCTCCCTAGGGAGGCGTTCGGGTGGCATCCTGACCAGATGCCCGAACCACCTCATCTGGCTCCTCTCGATGTGGAGGAGCAGCGGCTTTACTTTGAGCTCCTCCCGGATGGCAGAGCTTCTCACCCTATCTCTAAGGGAGATAGGGTGAGGAAACTCATTTCGGCCGCTTTTACCCGTGATCTGGTCCTTTCGGTCATAACCCAAAGCTCATGACCATAGGTGAGGATGGGAACGTAGATCGACCGGTAAATTGAGAGCTTTGCCTTCCGGCTCAGCTCCTTCTTCACCACAACGGATCGATACAGCGTCCGCATTACTGAAGACGCCGCACCGATCCGCCTGTCGATCTCACGATCCACTCTTCCCCCACTCGTGAACAAGACTCCGAGGTACTTGAACTCCTCCACTTGGGGCAAGATCTCCTCCCCAACCCGGAGATGGCACTCCACCCTTTTCCGGGCGAGAACCATGGACTCGGACTTGGAGGTGCTGATTCTCATCCCAGTTGCTTCACACTCAGCTGCGAACCGATCCAGTGAGAGCTGAAGATCCTGGCCAGATGAAGCCATCAGGACCACATCATCTGCAAAAAGCAGAGACCTAATCCTGCAGCCACCAAACCAGATCCCCTCAACGCCTTGACTGCGCCTAGAAATTCTGTCCATAAAAGTTATGAACAGAATCGGTGACAAAGGGCAGCCTTGGCGGAGTCCAACCCTCACTGGAAACGTGTCCGACTTACTACCGGCAATGCGGACCAAGCTCTGGCACTGATCATACAAGGAGCGGACTGCCACAATCAGACAGTCCGATACCCCGTACTCTCTGAGCACTCCCCACAGGACTTCCCGAGGGACACGGTCGAATGCCTTCTCCAAGTCCACAAAACACATGTAGACTGGTTGGGCAAACTCCCATGCACCCTCAAGGACCCTGCCGAGAGTATAGAGCTGGTCCACAGTTCCACGACCAGGACGAAAACCACACTGTTCCTCCTGAATCCGAGGTTCGACTATCCGGCGTAGCCTCCTCTCCAGTACACCTGAATAGACCTTACCGGGAAGGCTGAGGAGTGTGATCCCACGATAGTTAGAACACACCCTCCGGTTCCCCTTCTTAAAGAGAGGAACCACCACCCCGGTCTGCCAATCCAGAGGTACCGCCCCCGATGTCCACGCGATGCTGCAGAGTCTTGTCAACCAAGACAGCCCCACAGCATCCAGAGCCTTAAGGAACTCCGGGCGGATCTCATCTACCCCCGGGGCCTTGCCACCGAAGAGCTTTTTAACTACCTCAGCAACCTCAGCCCCAGAAATAGGAGAGCCCACCACAGACTCCCCAGGCACTGCTTCCTCATAGGAAGACGTGTTGGTGGGATTGAGGAGGTCTTCGAAGTATTCCCTCCACCGATCCACAACATCCGCAGTCGAGGTCAGCAGAACACCATCCTCACCATACACGGTGTTGATAGTGCACTGCTTCCCCTTCCTGAGGCGGCGGATGGTGGACCAGAATTGCTTCGAAGCCGTCCGGAAGTCGTTTTCCATGGCCTCACCGAACTCCTCCCATGTCCGAGTTTTTGCCTCTGCGACCGCTGAAGCCGCACACCGCTTGGCCTGTCGGTACTTGTCCGCTGCCTCAGGAGTCCTATGAGCCAAAAGAACCCGATAGGACTCCTTCTTCAGCTTGACGGCATCCCTCACCGCCGGTGTCCACCAACGGGTTCTAGGATTACCGCCACGACAAGCACCAACTACCTTGCGGCCACAGCTCCAATCAGCCGCCTCGACAATAGAGGCGCGGAACATGGTCCATTCGGACTCAATGTCCAGCACCTCCCTCGTGACATGTTCAAAGTTCTTCCGGAGGTGGGAATTGAAACTCTCTCTGACAGGAGACTCTGCCAGACGTTCCCAGCAAACCCTCACAATGCGTTTGGGCCTGCCAGGTCTGTCCGGCATCCTCCCCCACCATCGCAGCCAACTCACCACCAGGTGGTGATCGGTAGAAAGCTCCGCCCCTCTCTTCACCCGAGTGTCCAAAACATGAGGCCGCAAATCCGATGACACAACTACAAAGTCGATCATGGAACTGCGGCCTAGGGTGTCCTGGTGCCAAGTGCACATATGGACACCCTTATGTTTGAACATGGTGTTTGTTATTGACAATCTGTGACGAGCACAAAAGTCCAATAACAAAACACCACTCGGATTCAGATCCGGGCGGCCATTCTTCCCAATCACGCCTCTCCAGGTTTCACTGTCGCTGCCAACATGAGCATTGAAGTCTCCCAGTAGAACGAGGGAATCACCCGGGGGCGCACTCTCAAGTACTCCCTCGAGTGAATCCAAAAAGGGTGGGTACTCTGAGCTGCGGTTTGGCGCATAAGCGCAAACCACAGTCAGGACCCGTTCCCCCACCCGAAGGCGGAGGGAAGCTACCCTCTCGTCCACCGGGTTGAACTCCAATGTGCAGGCTCTGAGCCGGGGGGAAACAAGAATTGCCACCCCAGCCCGTCGCCTCTCACTGCCGGCAACGCCAGAGTAGAAGAGAGTCCAGCCGCTCTCGAGAGAACTGGTTCCAGAGCCCTTGCTGTGCGTCGAAGTGAGTCCGACTATATCTAGCCGGAACTTCTCCACCTCGCGCACTAGCTCAGGCTCCTTCCCCCCCAGCGAGGTGACGTTGCACGTCCCAAGAGCTAGCTTCTGTAGCCGAGGATCGGACCGCCAAGTGCCCTGCCTTCGGCTGCCGCCCAGCTCACATCGCACCCGACCTCTATGACCCCTGCTATGGGTGGTGAGCCCATTGGAGGGGGGACCCACGTTGCCTCTTCGGGCTGTGCCCGGCCGGGCCCCATGGGGGCAGGCCCGGCCACCAGGCGCTCGCCATCGTGCCCCACCTCCGGGCCTGGCTCCAGAGGGGGGTCCCGGTGACCCGCGTCCGGGCGAGGGAAATCTGGGTTCCTTGTCAGTGTTCCTCATAGAGATCTTCGAGCTGCTCTTTGTCTGATCCCTCACCTAGGACCAGTTTGCCTTGGGAGACCCTACCAGGGGGCATTAAGCCCCCGGACAACATAGCTCCTAGGATCATTGGGACACGCAAACTCCTCTACCACGTTAAGGTGGCAGCTCAGAGAGGAGGTTAAAGTATTTTGTTCTTCTGAAATTTGGTGGGTGTGGCTAAACACCGGTGCGCTCTATAGCCCGGAAAATGCGGTCATTAAAACAGTGTTTTTCAACCTTTTCTGAGCCAAGGCACATTTTTTTAATTGAAAAAATTTCCGGAGGCACACCACCAGCAGAAAACATTAAAAATTAATCTCAGCAGCCGATATTGACAGTAAAAAATCGTTTCCGCAATTGTTGGATATGAATTCAAACCATAACCAAGCATGCATCAATATAGCTCTTGTCTCAAAGTAGGTGTACTGTCACGACCTGTCACATCACGCCGTGACTTATTTGGAGTTTTTTGGTGTTTTTATGTGTGTAGTGTTTTAGTTCTCGTCTTGCGCTCCTATCTTGTTGTTGATTGTTATGTACGGATGTACTTTGTGGATGCCGTCTGCTGATCCACATGCTGTAAGTCTTTGCTGTCGTCCAGCATTCTGTTTTTGTTTACTTTGCAGCCAGTTCAGTTTTAGCTTCGTTCTGCTTTGCCATCCCTAAACTTCAATGCCTTTTCTCAGCGGCACTTGCCTTTTGTTTATTTTTGGTTTAAGCATTAGATACCTTCTTACCTGCACACTGCCTCCCGCTGTCGTCTGCAAACCATGTTCCTGACATCTACAAAGCAATTAGCTACCTAATGCCACCTACTGATGTGGAAGAGTATTACACGGTTACTCTGCTGATCTCTACATAGCACAGACACTCAACAACGGCACATTTGCGGATTATAATTACCGGTTTGCAAAAAATATTTTTAACCCAATAAAGTGAAATTGCATAATCTCCCACAGCACACCAGACAAAATCTCACGGTACACTAGTGGATGAAAAACACTGCATTAAAATACACTACTAACAAAAAGGAGGAATATTGCTAACTTTTTGGGAGAGGTGTAATTTTGTGTTTACTGCTACTAGCGCAGGGTTTCCACAGCAGTGAGTCAAAGTGGGCACACATGCAGAGGTGTTTACATGACTACCGTACATCTTGACACCACGGTGACACTCTGAGGCGACAGACGCAAGACTTCCTCAGGTAGCCGCCCCGGCACGACCTCTTGACCTGGTTGCTCTCAGTTAAAATTGGTCGGACAGGGCTCTCCTTAGGCCAAACAAAGACCAACTGAGGCTACAAACTGTCGGGAGAAAAGAAACTAAACAGAGAAAGCGGGAGAAAACAGCCGGGGTGCAGGAACAAGGGAGCTGGATACGCGGCGCACAAAGCCGGTGCAGCTGAGCAAACACTGGCGAGGGAGTCGTCCTCCTGTTGGGGATGTTGTGACAGAGATTTGGATTTTCTGTGCAGGCAGTGAGAATAAGGAGCTGAGGTTAACACATCATGCAGGGCCATCACTTCCAGCAGGCTGGACCGTGAGAGCCTCTTGCCCTCACTCATACATGTCACACTCTCTCTTATTTCTTTACAAGCTGTTAAAGTGGGACGTTAAGGCCCTTTGTATATTCAACGTTCCATCTCAAATCTGGCAAGATTTCATTTTGCGACTGTCCTCAGGCTGCTTTGCATTAGAGCCAGTAATGTTTGCAGACCTTGGAGAGTCCCCGCTTATTTGCAGACGCGCAGATAGCGGCTGATAGCCTGTAATGACCCAGCAAACCGCTGACCTAGCATGGCTTGTTATGGTCAAACTGGGTGGGGGGGGGGGGGCTTAGGTTCAAAGGTCAACCCACAGAGCATGAGGCCTAATGGGCTGGCTGTCTGAGCTGTGAGGCGCTGAGATGGACGAGTCAGATCCGGTTTCACAAAGGGGGAACACAGCAGCCACGGCATTGCACATCACACACATGGAAAGGTGACAGGAGCCACAACAATAAGGTGGCGAAAGAACGGACGCGGGGGCCGAGACCCCCGCACAGCTTGGCTGTCAAACTCCAAACACACAGAGGATGTCCCCAAACGTGCATAATGATTGATCGGTCCTCACTGGCTCTCAACACAGATTCCATAACTGACTGATTACCTTTGGTGGACACACACACACACACACGCTGTCTTTCCCTCCTGACCAATCATTGCCACCACATAACATTCCCCAGAACATTCCAGGCCAGGAGAGCTATTCCAGGACAGGGACAACCCACTCAACCTGCCCTCCCACCCCTGTCCCCTCACAGGCTGACTAACAGCCAGACACAAATCATTCTGTTCTGTGACGTCTGATCATGTGTCAGTTGTGCTACACTCCTGTAAAACTGGGAAGTAGTTAGAGGCCGGTACAATTATGTATTACAGTCCTACCAACGTTTTTTCGACAAACATTTGCACCAAACGTTATCGTATACTGACATTCGTGGTTGCCCGCAGGTAAGAATCCCGCTAATTGGTGACTAGGCTTTGTGGTATTGTTAATACAATGTGTGAGTCTAACTGTGCTCTAGTGTCGTCCCGGTACCAACATTTTTTCTGATCGCTTAGTTCGACAAGTTATAGTGTTGTCAACTTCACAACAGTATTTAAAGGCCTACTGAAATGCGATTTTCCTATTTAAACGGGGATAGCAGGTCCTTTCTATGTGTCATACTTGATCATTTTGCGATATTGCCATATTTTTGCTGAAAGGATTTAGTAGAGAACATCGACGATAAAGTTCGCAACTTTTGGTCGCTGATAAAAAAGCCTTGCCTGTACCGGAAGTAGCAGACGAGTAGCGTGACGTCACAGGTTGTGGAGCTCCTCACATCCGCACATTGTTTACAATCATGGCCACCAGCAGCGAGAGCGATTCGGACCGGGAAAGCGACGATTTCCCCATTAATTTGAGCGAGGATGAAAGATTTGTGGATGAGGAAAGTGAGAGTGAAGGACTAGAGGGCAGTGGGAGCGATTCAGATAGGGAAGATGCTGTGAGAGGCGGGTGGGACCTGATATTTAGCTGGGAATGACTAAAACAGTAAATAAACACAAGACATATATATACTCTATTAGCCACAACACAACCAGGCTTATATTTAATATGCCACAAATTAATCCCGCATAACAAACACCTCCCCCCTCCCATCCATATAACCCGCCAATACAACTCAAACACCTGCACAACACACTCAATCCCACAGCCCAAAGTACCATTCACCTCCCCAAAGTTCATACAGCACATATATTTCCCCAAAGTCCCCAAAGTTACGTACGTGACATGCACATAGCGGCACGCACGTACGGGCAAGCGATCAAATGTTTGGAAGCCGCAGCTGCATGCGTACTCACAGTACCGCGTCTGGGCATCCAACTCAAAGTCCTCCTGGTAAGAGTCTCTGTTGTCCCAGTTCTCCACAGGCCAATGGTAAAGCTTGACTGTCATTTTCCGGGAATGTAAACAATGAAACACCAGCTGTGTTTGTGTTGCTGCAGTCGGCCGCAATACACCGCTTCCCACCTACAGCTTTCTTCTTTGCTGTCTCCATTGTTCATTGAACAAATTGCAAAAGATTCACCAACACAAATGTCCAGAATACTGTGGAATTTTGCGATGAAAACAGACGACTTAATAGCTGGCCACCATGCTGTCCCAAAATGTCCTCCACAATCCGTGACGTCACGCGCTGACGTCATCATACCAAGATGTTTTCAGCAGGATATTTCACGCAACATTTAAAATTGCACTTTAGTAAGCTAACCTGGCTGTATTGGCATGTGTTGCAATGTTAAGATTTCATCATTGATGTATAAACTATCAGACTGTGCGTGGTCGATAGTAGTGGGTTTCAGTAGGCCTTTAAACGTAGTTAATTACTGTTGTTACTTTATAATCTGGAACAGATTATAAAGAAACCTGTTTAAAACAGTTTTGCTTACGTCGATATCCCATCTATGTCGAATAACCTGACCAGTATCAGTTGACTGTTTTGATATTATCACTAAAAACGTAAGTTGTTTAGTTAGGTTGATGTCAACATACATGGTCAACCAATTTTGTTGACATAACATTTGAAACTCAAAGGGGTCATTTCTATAAAATCTGGCCGCTTATGTCAGCCCCATGTTGCATTCATTGTTTTGTAGGTTAAAGTGTTTTATATACTGTTAAAATTAAAGTTGCTGATCAATTTTAATGTATTATTATTTATTGAGTTAATGTATTTTATTTTTCACTATCAAATGGCTCAAGTCTGTCAAAAAATGTTCATAGTTTAAACAAGGATTTATTTATTTTTTGTTTTTTTATTTCAAGCAAATCGATGCACCTAAAAAACAATGTTAATAAAGTTATTATTTGTTGTAAGTTGATCTATATTTATTTCCTTATTTCGTTTTATTTAAAGTTAATAAGGATACAATGCTATGCAGAGGTGTACTTGTAACAATTTTATAGAGAAATTAGGTTATTTATAGTTGTGAGGGTGTGGGTCGAAATGTTTTCTTCTTCCTAGGGTGGCGTAACAGACAATAAATGAGAAATAAATGAGAAGCACTGGTTTATGTCAACACGTGTTGTAGTGTTGTCAAATTAACAACAGTAGTACGGCAACAGTTTGACTCTGGAACAGACTATAATGAAATCTGTTTAAATCGGTGTCGCTTATGTCGACAAACCCGTCTATGTCAATCAACCTGACAAGTCCTAGTTTACTTTTTTCTTACTATCACTAAAAACTTAAGTCACCTAGTTAAGTTGACGTCGACATTCATGGTCAGCCAATTTTGATGACATAACGTTTCGCTCCCAAAGGAGTCATTTCCATGAAAAATATGTCCGCTTCTGTCGACTTGTGCTGCAAATAATTTTTCATGTGTGTGAGCAATCGCAAAAACTCCCTGAGCATTCAGTGGAGCCCATGTGAGCAACATCAGACGTGCACATTGTGGCTACACCAGCAAGCACACCTGTCCCAAACCTGACTAAATAACAAGTTAAATCTCCATCCATCCATCCATTTTCTACCGCTTTTCTCTTTCGGGGTCGCGGGGGGTGCTGGAGCCTATCTCAGCTGCATTCGGGCGGAAGGCGGGGTACACCCTGGACAAGTCCCCACCTCATCGCAGGGCCAACACAGATAGACAGACAACATTCTCTTATTATTATAATCAAATGACAGCAGTCATTTCCATGAGATGATTTTCTAATATAAGTGTTTAGGCCCACTTACAATGACAATAACAAAAAAAAAATTGTTTTTCATGAACTGTGTACTTGTATTGTTTGTCTGGGTGGAGGTCCTGCTTTGGAAATAATTTGTACCCCTTTCAGACATTGCATTTAGTTCCCATTAAAACATTCACATGTTGCACAATGAGATGTAAGCAGGGGATCATGTGTACATTCCTGCAACTTCCTGTTTGTAAAAAATATATTTTTATTATTTATTTAATATACTAACAGCATTTCATGATTAATATTTATAAATTAAGATTCCTAACAAATGACACGAGAATAAGCACACATTTGATTGGTAAATCGTAGTGTAACGACCTGGCATGACACTTTTTGTGTGGCTGTAAACGCATCACTGGCTAAGTGCCATTTGTGCATGTGTTGGCGCAAGTGAGAAAGAGCGAGCGGCTGCTGTTGATATAACAAAGTTGCTTTTGATCTGGTTTGTACTGCAGAAAATGACCAGTTTTGCCAGATATAATTTTTTTTTACTAATGTTTTGGTGATGTGTTTATGGCCGACAATAAAGACTTTTGCTCAGTAAAGTGATGGATGGAATTCATGTCCTCAAAGCGTCTCGACAGACGTTACAATATTTTAACAATGATGACAAAAACAGTTTTCTCTGTCATGTCCTTGTGTCGAAAATTGTTATGCGCTTATTTTTTTATTTCATTTGTGCGTGGCATAGATTTGCCGTGCGCAGAGGATGCTTGAGCAGTGCGCAATTGCACAGGCGCGCACCTCAGAGGGAACGTTGGCTGCAAAGTATCAACTTAACATCAGTAGCAAACATATTTTTGTGAACTGAACAGTTAAAAAAAAGTTACTATGGACAGGAACAGTTTGACTCTGGAACAGACTATAATGCAACCTAATCAGTGCATTGCATCAGCAACATTATTCCTGTTTAGTTCTACACAGAGGTGGGTAGAGTAGCCAGAAATTGTACTCAAGTAAGAGTACTGTTACTTTAGAGATTTATTACTCAAGTAAAAGTAATGAGTAGTCACCCAAATATTTACTTGAGTAAAAGTAAAAAGTATGTTGTGAAAAAACTACTCAAGTACTGAGTAACTGATGAGTAACATACACACACATATCATATATATATATATATATATATATATATATATATATATATATATATATATATATATATATATATATATATATATATATATATATATATATATTTATATATATATATATATAAATATATATATATATATATATATATATATATATATATACATATATACACATACATTGATATATACAGTATATCATTTATATTTATTTATTTTGCCGTTTTTGTTTACATGTTAAAGGTGTTTTACTGAATATACATGCATGTTTAACACATATAGATTCCTTTCTTTCATGTTGACAAGAATATAAGTTGGTGTATTACCTGATTCTGATGACTTGCATTGATTGTAATCCTGACAGCAGTGCTTAACGTCCACGTTTTCAAATGCAGGAGAAAAAAAGTTCCTCCTTTCTGTCTAATACCACATGAAAGCGGTTGGTTTTTGGTATCTTATTTGTCCAGCTTCCATATTCGTTTTCACACACTTTACAAGAAATACATTGGCGGCAAATTCCGTAGTTTGCTAGCTTGTTTGCGCTGGCTTTCGGAGACTCTTATTTTGAAAGCGCAGGCGCGATGGAGCGGCACTTTTATTGTGAAGACAGGAACTGTGCAGTCAGTCTTTAGGCTTGTGACGGGATGTACGTTTGAAATAAAAAAGTGTCTTTTTTCCTTCACACTTTTGATTGATTGATTGAAACTTGTATTAGTAGATTGCACAGTACAGTACATATTCTGTACAATTGACCACTAAATGGTAACACCCCAATAAGTTTTTCAACTTGTTTAAGTCAGGTCATGTGACCGCCTGGCTCTGTTTGATTGGTCCAACGTCACCAGTGACTGCATCTGATTGGTGGAACGGAGTCAAACGTCACTAGTGACTGCATTTTATTGGTGGAACGGAGTGAAACGTCACCAGTAACGCAGGCACTTTGAAGGTCTGTCTGACAGACCAAAACAAACAAAGCGTGCATTAACAGATCGATAAAAATTAGTAGCGAGTAGCAAGCTGAATGTAGATAAAAGTAGCGGAGTAAAAGTAGCGTTTCTTCTCTATAAATATACTCAAGTAAAAGTAAAAGTAAGTTGCATTAAAACTACTCTTAGAAGTACAATTTATCCCAAAAGTTACTCAAGTAGATGTAACGGAGTAAATGTAGCGCGTTACTACCCACCTCTGGTTCTACAACAGTACCTTCTTGCTTTCAGGGACTTCCTGTTAAGTGCAAAACTTGGTATCATTTCTCCTCATTCACCTGCAGCACCATGTGCGCTACAGACACATTGTCATGCATTCAATATATCCATCCATCCATTTTCTACCGCTTTTTCCCTTTGGGGTCGCGGGGGGCGCTGGAGCCTATCTCAGCTACAATCGGGCGGAAGGCGGGGTACACCCTGGACAAGTCGCCACCTCATCGCAGGGCCAACACAGATAGACAGACAACATTCACACTCACATTCACACACTAGGGCCAATTTTAGTGTTGCCAATCAACCTATCCCCAGGTGCATGTCTTTGGAGGTGGGAGGAAGCCGGAGTACCCGGAGGGAACCCACGCAGTCACGGGGAGAACATGCAAACTCCCGAGCCCGGGATTGAACCCAAGACTACTCAGGACCTTCGTATTGTGAGGCAGATGCACTAACCCCTCTTCCACCGTGCTGCCCGCATTCAATATATTTTTATGAAAAAATACATTTAGAACTGAATTCAAATAACCAAACATGTGAATGCAGAGTACATTGTGGTTTAGTCAGGAATGAATGATGTCATGTGCTCACACGAGGGCTCACCTGTGTTCTTGTGCTTTCATACACACCTGGCCTCAAACTGTACAGCCTCCGTGACAAAGCTTTTCTTTATTCTTTCACCTGCACTCCCACTTGTTTTTTTCACTAAGCCTGCAAAACAAGTACCGGTAGATCACTACAACAGGCTTAAGACCCACCTTTTGGATTTGGCTTTTACCTGATATTAATTATTTGATTGAAGTTATTTGAATTTTACTTTTTATCCTATTCGTTATGCAATATTTTGTTTAGTTATATTTATTTATTATTTATTTACTGTATATATATATATATATATATATATATATATATATATATATATATATATATATATATATACATATATATATATATATTTTTTTTTTTTTTTCTTTTTTTTTTTCTATTAATCTTCATATGTCTTACTTGTATTTTATTCTTTATCTCTACACACAGTTCTTACTATTTTACAAGTTTTATTATTTATTATTTTACATCTGCCTCAGGGGTTATCGGCTGTGCTTGAAGCGTAGCTTTTGTGTCAACGTCCTGTTGGCCATGGTCTGATGGCCTCCCGGTGCAGATGGCTCCTGTGATAGTGTTTACTCACATGTCTCCTCTGTACTTGGCCATGCAATCATCGGTCCATATAGTTGCATATGTGTGTATGGTGTGTGTTTGTGTTTGGTATCTGTATCCGTGCGTACGTATGTGATAATGGGGGATATGGGTCACCGGGGTATTGTTTTTAACTTTGTAACATTGTATTTCTTTTATGTATGAAAAGCGCTTTATAAATAAAGATTGATTTGATTTGAACAGTCAGTGTAATAGCAAGCTATCACCCCGCTGCAGCCCGCAATTAAAATATTAGATATTGATAGGTGCAGAGGGTTTGGATAAAATGGGAATAAGGTGGTATGATTATGAGAATAAACATGTTTTTTTCAGTGACGTGCAGTCACTAGAGGCAGGTAAGGCGGGGCCTCACCTGCCATCATGGAAAGAAAAAAAATGTAAAAAGAAAAAAAATTAATTAATGTATCCAGTGATTATACTATAAAGTTATTTTCCATTTTACTTCACCAGTTTTAGATTATTTTTATTCAAAATCGCTGAATTTTCACATTTGCCGTTCAAATACTGAGAAGAGACGGTGCGGTGAACAGCAGCCAGTTGAGGCACGTCACTCAGTGCCTCAACATGGATTCCAGACTAGGCTAACTGCTGGCCTGCTGTGCAGTGAGACCGTATTGCTATATGAACTATATTATACATTTCCATAGTTTAATTAGCTGAGGTATATAATGTACAGTGTATTTTGTCAACAACTGTATGTGTGTAACGTATTTCTTGTGCTGAGCGATCATAAAACGGCTGCAAAAGACGCACTGGCTGAGGCTCCAGTAATCCCGCCTCCTGCACCCCCACCGTAGATTGCAACCCCTGACGGGAGTGTTATATCAACTAAAGCCCACACTTAAACTTTCCACGTGCAAGATTGAATCTATTTAAAAAAGTTATTTCATAAGAAACCAAAAAGTCCAAAAACAATCATGTTCGTGTTGGAGGAGTTGTGAATGACTGCAGGGCTACAACATTAGGTACACCTGCAGACTGCAGGTGTATCTAATTCACAACTCCTCCAACACGAACATTATTGTTTTTGCACTTTTTGGCTTCTTATTAAATAACTTTTGTAACCTATTTTCATGGGCTTTCCTCTTTGTGATGTTAAGTTCCTGTTATGCGCTGTTATACAGTATATGCCTTGAGCTCTTATTTTGAAGGCGCTAAGAGCGGAAGTGATGACACGGAGTGGAGCGGAGGTTTTTGAAAGAAGGTAAATAAAGTGGTCCTCGTGTAAACTGGAGCCTCCGTGTTTGTTATTTTGTAGTTTCATACAGTATAGGCGACATTTATAAACCCTCGGTTACACTTTTTTAAATAGATTCAATCTTGCACGTGGAAAGTTTAAGTGAGGGCTCTAGTTGATATAACACTCCCGTCAGGGGTGCATTAATCCAGCACAACAGCGGCGCATGGATTTCATTTATAAGTAAAGGTAAGACCATAATAACGTTTTTTTTAATTAAATGTGCTTTTTTGTGTGCTACAGTTTGTATGTGTAAAGTTAAAGTTAAGTTAAAGTACCAATGATTGTCACACACACACTAGGTGTAATGAAATTTGTCCTCTGCATTTGACCCATCCCCTTGATCACCCCCTGGGAGGTGAGGGGAGCAGTGGGCAGCAGCGGCGCCGCGCCCGGGAATAATTTTTGGTGATTTAACCCCTAATTCCAACCCTTGATGCTGAGTGCCAAGCAGGGAAGAGTGCTGGTATGAGCTTTTAAACATAACCCGTTAACTGCTGCCAATCAAATGGTGAGCTTTCCTCTTTGTGATGTTAAGTTCCTGTTATGCGCTGTTATACAGTATATGCCTTGAG
Source organism: Nerophis lumbriciformis (assembly GCF_033978685.3). Classification (NCBI taxonomy): domain Eukaryota; kingdom Metazoa; phylum Chordata; class Actinopteri; order Syngnathiformes; family Syngnathidae; genus Nerophis; species Nerophis lumbriciformis. The sequence goes on from NC_084582.2 coordinate 19,306,094, forward strand.
CTCTTATTTTGAAGGCGCTAAGAGCGGAAGTGATGACACGGAGTGGAGCGGAGGTTTTTGAAAGAAGGTAAATAAAGTGGTCCTCGTGTAAACTGGAGCCTCCGTGTTTGTTATTTTGTAGTTTCATACAGTATAGGCGACATTTATAAACCCTCGGTTACACTTTTTTTAAATAGATTCAATCTTGCACGTGGAAAGTTTAAGTGAGGGCTCTAGTTGATATAACACTCCCGTCAGGGGTGCATTAATCCAGCACAACAGCGGCGCATGGATTTCATTTATAAGTAAAGGTAAGACCATAATAACGTTTTTTTTTATTAAATGTGCTTTTTTGTGTGCTACAGTTTGTATGTGTAAAGTTAAAGTTAAGTTAAAGTACCAATGATTGTCACACACACACTAGGTGTAATGAAATTTGTCCTCTGCATTTGACCCATCCCCTTGATCACCCCCTGGGAGGTGAGGGGAGCAGTGGGCAGCAGCGGCGCCGCGCCCGGGAATAATTTTTGGTGATTTAACCCCCAATTCCAACCCTTGATGCTGAGTGCCAAGCAGGGAAGAGTGCTGGTATGAGCTTTTAAACATAACCCGTTAACTGCTGCCAATCAAATGGTGAATAGGATACTCTTTAGTGTTCATATTTTTGTAAATCTGACTGTGATGAAGTCAGTGCCTCACCAGCCATGAACCTCACCGCACGTCACTGTTTTTTTATGTAACTGTATTAGAACAAATATATAAAACACGTTATCAGAAGAACAACATATACAACATATGTCAACTTGGTTTTAGTAAACTTAATCAAAGCACTCTAGTGTACGGTAGGTCAATACTGTATATGCTAAGTTGTTAAATATGTTATTGTTAGTGTGGTATCTTGTTCAAACTTTCATTATTTCACCTGTTTCTCTTTTCAATGTGACCTTAGTCCTCCTTTATAATGTTTCAAGTTTATTTTTACATTTTAGTATAGGCTGTAGAGGCCCGATGATCTGAAATGAGATTGATAGCTCTATAAAAGAATCAATCAATCAATCAATCAATCTTTATTTATATAGCCCTAAATCACAAGTGTCTCAAAGGGCTGCACAAGCCACAACGACATCCTCGGTACAAAGCCCACATACGGGCAAGGAAAAACTCACCCCAGTGGGACGTCGATGTGAATGACTATGAGAAACCTTGGAGAGGACCGCATATGTGGGTAACCCCCCCCCTCTAGGGGAGACCGAAAGCAATGGATGTCGAGTGGGTCTGACATAATATTGTGAGAGTCCAGTCCATAGTGGATCCAACATAATAGTAAGAGTCCAGTCCATAGTGGGGCCAGCAGGACACCATCCCGAGCGGAGACGGGTCAGCAGCGCAGAGATGTTCCCAGCCGATGCACAGGCGAGCGGTCCACCCCGGGTCCCGACTCTGGACAGCCAGCACTTCATCCATGGCCACCGGACCTGTGCCCCCCCCCTCAAGGAAAAGGGGAGCAGAGGAGAAAAGAAAAGAAACGGCAGATCAACTGGTCTAACAGGGGGGCTATTTAAAGGCTAGAGTATACAAATGAGTTTTAAGATGGGACTTAAATGCTTCTACTGAGGTAGCATCTCTAATTGTTACCGGGAGGGCATTCCATAGTACTGGAGCCCGAATAGAAAACGCTCTATAGCCCGCAGACTTTTTTTGGGCTCTGGGAATCACTAATAAGCCGGAGTTCTTTGAACGCAGATTTCTTGCCGGGACATATGGTACAATGCAATCGACAAGATAGGACGGAGCTAGACCGTGTAGTATTTTATACGTAAGTAGTAAAACCTATACAAACCAATACAAAATCACATTCTTTAAACATTTTTAAAAAGCGTTTTAAGCAAAATTTATTGTGACGTTATGCTTAGTACATTCAGCACACTCCTTATGGTTGAGGAATTCACATTAGTCGCATAATTTTGGTCTTGACCTCTGTATGTATGACGAGATTATCACAGATCCTCAAGATGCAATCTTTTAATCAAATTTGAATAATAGGATGTTGAGACTGATTTGGTGGATTTAAAGATTCCTGTTTTATTTATAAATGAAATTGTAGATGGGTATTTGGTGGGTAGATCTTGAAATGTATTGTATTGTATTTTGTATATTATATGATGATGTGTCCATAAGCTGTGTGCTTCTAGGGATGACCTTTTTGCAAAACGGACTCTGATAGTAACAAAATAAATAATAATGAAATACAAAACTATGTCTGTCTGTAAATACATAAATAAATGGTAACACTTTAGTATGGGGAACATATTCACCATTAATTAGTTGCTTATTAAAGTAACAAAGACTTAATTTAGAATTATTTGGACACTAGGGGAACATATAAGGGTTAGGGTTACTAATAAGCAATAATTCTGAGGTTATTGAGGGAAGACTCTTAGTTAATGGCTTACTGGTTGTATAATAAAGCCATGCAGAATAAGACATTAATAAGTACTTAATAATTACTAATTAAGTGCAAAAATGTTACTAAATTGCATGTTAATAAGCAACTAATTAATGGTGAATATAGAATAGAATAGAAAGTACTTTATTGATCCCTGGAGGAAATTCAGCACCACAGTTCGCTCACAATAGACAAGAATAATAATAAATAATATAATATATATAATATATTATACATATAATATATAAATAATATAAATATATTCTACATATACTACATATACTCTACATTTAAGTGCAGTCAAGAAGGAACATATGCATTATACAGTCTGATGGCTGTCGGTATGAAGGACCTCCTGTGTCGTTCCGTGTTGCATTTTGGTGTTCCACATACTAAAACGTTACCAAATAAATAAATCCAAACTTTTTTTTTTAATCCTTTTAAGAGTGGGGTGTATGAACTTGGGTACCACTGTGTGTTTAGATTTCTACTGGTCTTACTGTTCGGCTAAATAACTGGCTTAAAATACATTTTACATGCACTAATGTCTAAAAGCCAAGCGGGATAAAGTCCTCGAAATAGTGTTTTAATAGTCTGCAAGCTGTAACTCATGGTGCTCAGCAGGAGTCGTGTGAACACACCTGTGTCATCATCAAGTGTAATTATCATGTCCACTGCCGTTTGATCACTTAAAGTAAACCCCAAAGAAAAGCTGTTCCTCTGCAGAATTGTATCAGCAAAAATGCAAAGTGGAACTATTCCTGAAATGTCAAACACTTCCCACACTTAAGCTGAGAGTCTGGGCTGGGTTTCGTTTGCAGGCTGGTGAGTTAAAAAAAGGTGATGAAGGAATGCAGGAGAAAAACAGAACGAGACAAAAACACCTTTGATAACTCCAAAGGTCGATACACTAGCAAACCTAAACATTCTTTAGTGTGTACGCGAGTCGAATTAACACCCGTACATGTTACCAGGGCCAGAACCTGGCATGATAATTAGCTGCAGCTGTGACCCCCGACCCTCAGCACCTGATAGGTGAGTCACACGGCGCCGCTCCTCCACCGTCGTGTTTACCACACCTTTTCATCAAAGCAGCCATAATCCAGACACTGTTAATATTAGTTCTGGTGGTTCAGGAGGGATTCGTGATGTTTGCTGTGTGCTCTTGCTTTAAGAGCCGTGTAGCTTCGTCGAGATGATTGCACATATTTCGGTGCTGCCTGGTACTGCGTCTTCTACGTGTGATTAGCGGGCACAAGGTCCATGTAGTTAGCATGAACAGGAGGGGGCGCGGTACAGTAAATTGCCGTGTAAGGAATGAATGGAGAGGATCACAGAACCAATACAAAAATGGAAATAGACATAATATGCTCCAGGGTCAAAATGGAACCAACATATATCTTTTATTAATATATAATAGAATGATAAATGGCACAATATGTTACTGCATATGTCAGCAGACTAATTACCGTATTTTTCGGAGTATAAGTCCCTCCGGAGTATAAGTCGCACCGGCCGAAAATTCATAATAAAGAAGGAAAAAAACATATATAAGTTGCACTGGAGTATAAATCGCATTTTTGGGGGAAATTTATTTGATAAAACCCAACACCAAGAATAGACATTTGAAAGGCAATTTAAAATACATAAAGAATAGTGAACAACAGGCTGAATAAGTGTACGTTATATGAGGCATAAATAACCAACTGAGAACGTGCCTGGTATGTTAACGTAACATATTATGGCAAGAGTCATTCAAATAACTATAACATATAGAACATGCTATACGTTTACCAAACAATCTGTCACTCCTAATCGCTAAATCCCATGAAATCTTATACGTCTAGTCTCTTACGTGAATGAGCTAAATAATATTATTTGATATTTTACGGGAATGTGTTAATAATTTCACACATAAGTCGCTCCTGAGAATAAGTCGCACCCCCGGCCAAACTATGAAAAAAACTGCGACTTATTGTCCGAAAAATATGGTACACATATATACATACATATATATATATATATATATATATATATATATATATATATATATATATGAAAGGGTGGTACTTTTCTCCAGTATAGACACCTCAAAGGTGGCGTTTTTCCTCAAATCCTCAGTGCCATGCCATGTTTTGCTTTTGCTTTGTTATTGTCAATAGTGTCGTGCGTGTGTGTGTAAATGCGTGCGTGTATGTTTTCTTCTCTTCTTCTATTATTGTTTGTTTGTTTGTTTGTTTTGTTTGTACAGCTCTTTGTGTTTGCCACTTGCCTGTGCATGAAAAGTGCTATATAAATAGTTTGCTCGGATTCGATATACATGATTAATGTGATTCGTTTTTGTTATTTTAGTTTTGACAGCCATAATTTACTTTTTTGTTGAATCATTGTAATGTGCTTAATCAGAATCAGAATCAGCTTTTTTTGTCAGTACGCAGGGTAACGAGATTGAGGCCATTCCATACAGTGCGATGTGTGCATGCAAGAAAACAATGTGTAAAGAAAGGTGTGAAAGAGGGTCATATTTTATATATTTACTATTCTTAAAACTCATTAATTTTAATGAAATTAGTAATTTTTGGTTTAAGAATCTTGAAATAAAGTTGCTTGGGATGGAGGTAATTGCATTTTAGTAATTGAAAATGATCATTATCAGATTTTTTTTTTTTTAAGTTTATTTTGAGAAAGCAAGCAAGTCAATGGCATTGATTTCCATATCCCACCAAGACGTCAGTGTCGAGAGAGAAACTGGACCTGGCACTTTAGCAAATATGTTTTCCGCCTGCCAAGAACCACGCAGAGTTCTCTTTGTGTCGGTGCCTACTGAAAAGCGGACTAGAATTACAGCGATGAGGGACAATTTGGCTGCACACACACAGACAGATCCAGTTGAGCGCCTTCACTGTCTATTTGGAGCTGCTTCCAGTGGTCAGCCTGCGGTTTCATGCAGCAGCTCGGTCTCCGACGGCAGAATGCTGACTGCATCGTTGAATGGCGTTCAGGAATGAGCTGCCCAATCAAAGGCGAGGGCCGCTTGGAAGGAGACACGACTACGTGCGTAAGGGAAGAATTTACAAGATGCGTGTGAGAGCAGAGGGTTAACATGTAAAATGCAAATCGCCTAAGCCTTCAACAGGTTTTTTTTTTTTACTGGTTGCCACAAAATGGCTGCAGTGTGTGACTGCGGCAGCGAGCCTCGCGAGCCTGGAGAATGGAGCCGCTGTGTGCGGAGTGTTTGTGGACTGTGGCTGAGCTGATGGACACAACCCAGGAACGGGCCTGGAATCAATTTAACGCGTCCAAAAGTGCCTGTGAATGTAAATAAAGCTCTTGAGCAAACAAACTCTTTTTCCGAGAGGCACACACAAACACAGAAAAAATGCATAAGCCTACAAAAATGAGTCGAGCGCTGGTGGGCCCCCTTCGTGAAGATGATGAGAACCCAGTCAGCTCGGAGTGCTTGTTTCCACAGAAATTAAAACCAGGGCTCTTCTTTTGGCCTTCTGGCTAATCTTAAGGGGTTTTATCCCTGGAATCACATGAGAAGGCGGCATGGCGGCGGACCAGCAAGGGTCCAGTAAGAGGGCAACTTTCTCCTTCTGTTCCTCTCACATCCTTCTCCTCACTGCCATGTGAGGAGACAGAACGGGTCCAGCGAGAAGCAGAGAGCATCTTGCTGGCCTATTTACACAGATGGCAGCAAGCGTCATGGTTTTTGCGCGGGGCGTGGAGGAGGTGAGGACGAAACGGGATTGGCCGACTTTACACAGGCTGTTTATGACTCGAACAAGGGATGGAAGTTCACGACGCCGTGTGGTCCACATGTAAGCCTCCACAACTCCATCTGTCAGCCTTTTTGCTACTCAGCTCCCATCCAGAAAGATGCAGCATTTTAAACACTTTGTGAATTTAGTCCCAAAAATGTCTTCAAGTTAATATTTTGAATCCTAAGTGTAGCTAGTAGTGTTGTCCCGATACCAATATTTTGGTACCGGTACCAAAATTATTTCGATACTTTTCGGTACTTACCGATACTTTTCTAAATAAAGGAGACCACAAAAAAATGGCATTATTGGCTTTATTTTAACAAAAAAATCTTACAGTACATTAAACATATGTTTCTTATTGCAAGTTTGTCCTTAAATAAAATAGTGAACTTGTCTTTTAATTAGTAAGTAAGCAAAAAAAGGCTCCTACCGTATTTTTCAGACTATAAGTCACAGTTTTTTTCATAGTTTGGCCGGGGGTGCGACTTATACTCAGGAGCGACTTATGTGTGAAATTATTAACACATTACCGTAAAATATCACATAATATTATTTAGCTCATTCACGTAAGAGACTAGACGTATAAGATTTCATGGGATTTAGCGATTAGGAGTGACAGATTGTTTGGTAAACGTATAGCATGTTCTATATGTTATAGTTATTTGAATGACTCTTACCATAATATGTTACGTTAACATACCAGGCACGTTCTCAGTTGGTTATTTATGCCTCAAATAACGTACACTTATTCAGCCTGTTGTTCACTATTCTTTATGTATTTTAAATTGCCTTTCAAATGTCTATTCTTGGTGTTGGGTTTTATCAAATAAATTTCCCCAAAAATCCGACTTATACTCCAGTGCGACTTATATCTGGTTTTTTTCTTCTTTATTATGCATTTTCGGCCGGTACGACTCATACTCCGGAGCGACTTATACTCCGAAAAATGCTGTATTTATTTATATATGTATGTATATATATATATATATATATATATGTATGTATGTATATATATATATATATATATATATATATATATATATATATATATATATATATATATATATATATATATATGTATGTATGTATGTATGTGTATATATATATATATATATATATATATATATATATATATATATATATATATACATCCATTTTCTACCGCCTATTCCCTTCGGGGTCGCGGGGGGCGCTGGAGCCTATCTCAGCTACAATCAGGCGGAAGGCGGGGTACACCCTGGACAAGTCGCCAACTCATCGCAAGGCCAACACAGATAGACAGACAACATTCACACTCACATTCACACACTAGGGCCAATTTAGTGTTGCCAATCAACCTATCCCCAGGTGCATGTCTTTGGAGGTGGGAGGAAGCCGAAGTACCCGGAGGGAACCCACGCAGTCACGGGGAGGACATGCAAACTCCACACAGAAAGATCCCGAGCCCGGGATTGCACCCAGGACTACTCAGGACCTTCGTATTGTGAGGCAGACGCACTAACCCCTCTTCCATCGTGCTGCCCACATATATATATATATATATATATATATATATATATATATATATATATATATATATATATATATATATAGCATATGATAAAATATAATATGTAAAAAGTTAAATATAAATAATATAAATATTACATTAATAAGGTAATAGAAACATAACATTGAGAGAATAATAGTATAAATATTCATGGTTAAGATAGAAAACAACACAATAAAATAATACATAAACCAGATAATTAGTAAAAAAAAAAGCCTGATTAAAAAGGTGTGTCTTTAGCCTTATTTTTTTTTCTTTTTTTTTTTTTTATTGCAACGCTCTCTGCAGTTCTGAGGCTCTCTGGCAAGCTGTTCCACAGGTGGGGGCCATAGTATATGTAGATTAATCACATAGCTGGGGGCCATAGTATATGTAGATTAATCACATAGGTGGGGGCCATAGTATATGTAGATTAATCACACACATTATTTTGACCATCACACTCCTTTACCTTACCTGCAGGTCAATGCTAATATCAGTGCAAAGATGAGTAAGGAGACTCTGATTGTTGTGATCGCTGCCAAATTTTATTTAAAATTAAACCCTGATTGGACTTTAAATAAAACGGGTAAGTTTTGAGCAAATAACTGTAGTGCATTCAATTAAAACGTTTAAAAAATGCTCTTGTATAACATTCTGACAGTAAAATTGCATTTGTATCCAAATATTGGGCTTTTTTAATGTTATTTTAATAAGTGACTTATAAACTGTAATTAATCACGATTAATCCAAATTCAAAATTGTGATTAATTCTAATAAATAAACAAAATAATTGACAGCACTAACCTAAAAATAAACAGCAGGACTGTATTGAGATTTGAACCCTTGGTCATAGTTAAAATATCTTCAAATATACAGAAAAAAAATGAGAACCTTTCTTTTGGCTTGACTGTGACCTGCAGAGGATGTGAATGATGCAATTTCCTGTGGATGATGTGACTTGTAAAAAATTCAAAATTTTTAGATAGGATTATCTGATGAAGTGAAATGTTGTTGTTTAAAGATATATGGCCTGATTTACTAAAACACTTGCAAAATTGATAGCACACGCATAGCTGATCTACTAAACGTGTGCAAAGTGGATTGTGTCTGTTAAGTCAGCAGAATAAGGCGTACAATCCATTTTGCGTCTCTGTCTTCATTAATATGCAAAATATACGCTGATCATCAAAACGCCCACAATACTTAAAAAAGAGAAGACGCAAATATAATTATTTAGCACACACACAATGTGATTTATCAACACTCATCACCGATTTGTGAGGACTATTTAGCGTTTTATTTAGCAAGTCTGGGAAGAACGCGCAAACTGAGTGTTTACACACTGCTACAGGATCAGTGCTCACGCTGCACAGAGAGACGATGGACAGACGAGAATTCTCCGTCCTACATGTGTGTGTGTCAACAATTTGGTCGCTCGGAAATAAAAAAACATATTAGATACATTGTCTCTTCAGCAACATAATTTTATAATTTTATAGCTGCTAGAGGACTTAAGTTAACTGCACTTTTTGGGGAATTTTGCCTATCGTTCACTGTCATTATGAATGACAAACGGACGAATGGATTTTTTAAATTCTAACTCGTAAACAAACGGAAATAAAAGTCTCCTTAAAATGGAGCCAATGGGAGGTCCTCTGTTCAGATCATTACATGTTTTGTAGTTTTGTTAAGGACTGACGTTGATTGGGATATTTTAACAAAAAAAGTAAAATAAAAAATGTGAAAAAAATCATTCATAACGGAATACCTTGTATGTCTTTAGATCAGAGGTGTCAAACGTACGGCCCGAGGGCCAGATCAGGCCCGCGAACAGTTTTTATCCGGCCCGCGGCATGAGTTTGCCAAGTATAAAAATATACCTGAAATTTTTGAATGAAAGAAACAGCTGTTCTAAATGTGTCCACAAGATGTCGCAATAGCAATTATTTGTATCTTTGTAGATGATGCTACATATGTACAAAATAAACCATATGTTAGTACATCGGTCAAGGAAAATGATCGAACTACATAAATAACATACTGTAATTTGACTTTGATACAATTTTTTATCTTGATAGATTGAAAATTAACACCAATGAGTTGCCTGATGAACATTATCACATAATTTATTCAGAAAATATAAATAACGACAAATAAAGATAGAATACTATAAACCGCAACATGTAAATGTAAAAATAAAAAACAACATGATTTGTACAATTTCAGAATGTGCTTGTTCTATTTTTAAACAAAGAAAACAATCTGAAGTTGTGTTTATTTTTAAGTTATCGTGCCGTGATGTTACCACGAAGTAGATTTTTCTCCATGTGGCCCCCAATTTAAAATGAGTTTGACACCCCTGCTTTAGATATAAGTTAAAGTACCAATGATTGTCACACACACACTAGGTGTGGCGAGATTATCCTCTGCATTTGACCCATCGCCCTTGATCACCCCCTGGGAGGTGAGGGGAGCAGTAAGCAGCAGCGGTGGCCACGCCCGGGAATAATTTTGGTGATTTAACCCCCAATTCCAACCCTTGATGCTGAGTGCCAAGCAGGGAGGTAATGGGTCCCATTTTTATAGTCCTTGGTATGACTCGGCCGGGGTTTACCCTGTACCTGTGCTTGTGAAAGAATTAGTCATTAACATGTTCAAATTTAACATGAAAAAAAACCTCTTAGAAAAAACATGTATAATGTAGTAACACAACAAAACTTAAAAATACAGCAAAAATTTACTAAAAGGACAAAAAAGTCAGCCTTTGTCCTGAGGGTTAAATATGTAATCAGATCAATGTTCAAACCACTTTGCTTAGTAAAAAAAATATATTCTAGAATTAATTTGATGATGGATTAATACATTTCATATCTGAGCAAAAGACAGGGTTTCAGTGGAAGAGTCCAAAATTATTGAATGAGAAGGAATGTGTCCCTTTTTCTACCAGCATTTCCTTCGGGCAAGAGCTGACCCACTAGTCCCCCCTACTCTATCACGGCCTGATAACAAACCAGTTGTCCCATCCTTCCAGAAAAAGCCAGAAGCCCCCAAGTCAACCTCTGACCCTCCCTCTGCAGCAACCTCTGAGCTGCTGAAGGTTACAAACCTCCTATGTGAGCCAGGAGCTCCACACCTTGCAAGAGCCCCTTGCCGTGCCTTCAGCACAGAATCCAGTCTTTGTATCTTTGATTTGTTATAGTTTTTACTTCACTCGCTCGCTCAAACACTTTCCACCCTCCGTGCTCCTCAATATTTATGCCTCTCTTTCCGGTTTTTATGTTTTTTCTAACGCCCTCTTTTTTCTAATTTGTACAAGCATATTAGCTCTTACTGGAAAGGCTATAAATACATCAGAGTAAATCTCCTTTTGGAAGGTGAATGCATGGAGAGGACAATGGCTCATCCTGACTCCCTTTACTGCTACTGAGGAACGTGTTTATGTCGACACCCCGCGGTCTGGCTGACTGATGTCGACACAAGTGGTTGTCAATATAACTGAAAATAGCTATTGCATGCACATTTACATGTAAATATTAGGGGTGATATTGGTACAGTATCCGCAAAAAAACAAGTATCGGATGATGCATCTAAAACAGTGGTTCTTAAAGGCCTACTGAAATGCGAGTTTCTTATTTAAACGGGGATAGCAGGTCCATTCTATGTGTCATACTTGATCATTTTGCGATATTGCCATATTTTTGCTGAAAGGATTTAGTAGAGAACATCGACGATAAAGTTTGCAACTTTTGGTTGCTGATAAAAAAGCCTTGCCTGTACCGGAAGTAGCAGACGATATGCACGTGACGTCACAGGTTGTGGAGCTCCTCACATCCGCACATTGTTTACAATCATGGCCACCAGCAGCGAGAGCAATTCGGACCGAGAAAGCGACGATTTCCCCATTAATTTGAGCGAGGATGAAAGATTCGTGGATGAGGAAAGTGAGAGTGAAGGACTAGAGGGCAGTGGGAGCGATTCAGATAGGGAAGATGCTGTGAGAGGCGGGTGGGACCTGATATTCAGCTGGGAATGACTAAATCAGTAAATAAACACAAGACATGTATATACTCTATTAGCCACAACACAACCAGGCTTATATTTAATATGCCACAAATTAATCCCGCATAACAAACACCTCCCACCTCCCGTCCATATAACCCGCCAATACAACTCAAACACCTGCACAACACACTCAATCCCACAGCCCAAAGTACCGTTCACCTCCCCAAAGTTCATACAGCACATATATTTCCCCAAAGTCCCCAAAGTTACGTACGTGACATGCACATAGCGGCACGCACGTACGGGCAAGCGATCAAATGTTTGGAAGCCGCAGCTGCATGCGTACTCACGGTACCGCGTCTGCACATCCAACTCAAAGTCCTCCTGGTAAGAGTCTCTGTTGTCCCAGTTCTCCACAGGCCAATGGTAAAGCTTGACTGTCATCTTCCGGGAATGTAAACAATGAAACACCGGCTGTGTTTGTGTTGCTGCAGTCGGCCGCAATACACCGCTTTCCACCTACAGCTTTCTTCTTTGCTGTCTCCATTGTTCATTGAACAAATTGCAAAAGATTCACCAACACAGATGTCCAGAATACTGTGGAATTTTGCGATGAAAACAGACGACTTAATAGCTGGCCACCATGCTGTCCCAAAATGTCCTCCACAATCCGTGACGTCACACGCTGACGTCATCATACCGAGACGTTTTCAGCAGGATATTTCGCGCAAAATTTAAAATTGCACTTTAGTAAGCTAACCCGGCCCTATTGGTATGTGTTGCAATGTTAAGATTTCATCATTGATATATAAACTATCAGACTGCGTGGTCGGTAGTAGTGGGTTTCAGTAGGCCTTTAACCTGCGTTCGATCGAACCCTAGGGGTTCAGTGAGTCAGGCTCAGGGGTTCGGCGGAGGTCAAAACACACCCGACTCATCGTGTAAATAAAAACTTCTCCCTATCGGCGTATTACGGATACGGCAACAGCAGAAGTCACACTGATTTGCAGGTGTGTAATGTGTTGTGAGTTTATGCACTGTGTTGGTTTTGTTCTTTGAACAAGGTGATGTTCATGCACGGTTCATTTTGTGCACCAGTTAAAAAAACATGGTAACACTTTAGTATGGGGAACATATTCACCATTAATTAGTTGCTTATTAACATGCAAATTAGTAACATATTGGCTCTTAACCAGTCATTATTAAGTACTTATTAATGCCTTATTCAGCATGGCCTTGTTATAACCCTAACCCTCTAACCCTGGCCCTAACCCTCTAACCCTAACCCTAACCAAATAACTCTAAATTAAGTCTTTGTTACTTAGAATATGTTCCCCATACTAAAGTGTTACCAAAAACATATAACTTTGTCTTGAATTTGAGAAAAAAAAAACATGTTATTTTTCACTAAAGAAGGGTTCGGTGAATGCGCATATGAAACTGGTGGTGTTCGGTACCTCCAACAAGGTTAACAACCACTGATCTAAAATCTCTGATCCAAGCAATCCTGTAGCGTGTTTACAAAGCCAGACAGCCACGGCCCTTTTAGTTAAGTCATTTATAAAAGGTCAAAATGGTAGGTTATAGGCTACTAGGACCTAACAGCTACACAACAGCTAAGCACACAAGCGAGACATATGTAATAAGGGTCCTGAATGCAGTCTAAAACATGACTTTTGTCGAAATAAACAAGTATCAAATAGTGCATATTCATTTCACTTTTTACAAGTCTCCAAGTCAGAAGCCTTTTGGACAATATCCAGTAACAAACGTGTCCACAGTATTCTACTACGTCATGAGAGTCATGTGCTAAACTTAATAAATGTAATTAAAGACAGCATAAGTATATTCCATGTAATAAATTGGTTAGTGTTTTTCATATCTACTATTGTTCTTTGTCTGATTAATTTCACTTTCTCTAGTAGGGACGGCATGGCGCAGTGGAAGAATGGCCGTGCGCGACCCGAGGGTCCCTGGTTCAATCCCCACCTAGTACCAACCTCGTCATGTCCGTTGTGTCCTTGAGCAAGACACTTCACCCTTGCTCCTGATGGGTGCTGGTTAGCGCCTTGCATGGCAGCTCCCTCCATCAGTGTGTGAATGTGTGTGTGAATGGGTAAATGTGGAAGTAGTGTCAAAGCGCTTTGAGTACCTTGAAGGTAGTACAACCCATTTATTTATT